>NC_091983.1:234572299-234754042 GCF_044704955.1 Pristiophorus japonicus
CCTGATCTTCCACTTCCTTTTGCTCCTCTTCCTCTGCTTCCTCATCCTCCTTTTGAGGTGGTCCCACAATCCCTGCAGGCAAGGGCAGCACTCCCTCAGTACTGCCCCTCTGACAGTGCAGCACTCCCTCAGTACTGCCCCTCTGACAGTGCAGCACTCCCTCAGTACTGCCCCTCTGACAGTGCAGCACTTTCTCAGTACTGCCCCTCTGACAGTGCAGCACTCCCTCAGTACTGCCCCTCTGACAGTGCAGCACTCCCTCAGTACTGCCCCTCTGACAGTGCAGCACTCCCTCAGTACTGCCCCTCTGACAGTGCAGCACTTTCTCAGTACACTTGATGCTCTATCACACACAATCCTACATTACCTGAATGTTTGTTATGAAAAAACACCTTCCTCCCACTGCCATCAGACAGAGCGCAGGGAACAACAGTGCTGCTGAAGCTGCAACAGAGGGGGAGAGGGAGTGTGAGAAAGAGAGAAAGAACTTTCATTTATACAGTGCCTTTCACCACTTTAGGACGTCCCAAAAACTTCACAGCCAATTAATTACTTTATCTTAACATTATTGTAATGTAGGAAATCCAGCAGTCAATTTCTGCCCAGCAAGCTCCCACAAACAGCAACCTGATAAATGACCAGATCTGCTGGTTTTTTTAGTGTGATGTTGGTTGATGGATAAATATTGGGCGCCCTTCTTCTACTCAATGGAAAAAGAGGGAGGGGTTCCGTTAGCAGCTCTTGGGGCCACTGGCCAGCGACAGATCCCTCGCCTCGGATCAGAAGGGCATCAGTGCCGAGGCCCGTATCTACTATGGGGCTCTGTTCTCTGCGGAACCGTCCTATCGAGGTTGCTCGCATTGTTTTGTGCGAGGACCTGCTGAAGGTCAGCCCGAAGGGTGGCGAGCAGCTCGATGCCCCGCTAAGCCTGGGGGAGCTGGCCGGTGCCCTCAGCCAGTTCGAGGGGCAAGTCCCCAGGGCTGGACGGTCAGACCGTGGAGTTCTGGGATGTTCTGGGGTGGGGGTGGGCGACTACCTGTGAGTCTGGGGGAAAGTCTGGAAGCCGGGGAGATATCCCTCTCTCAGCGCAGGGCAGTCATCATCCCGCTGCCCAAGAGGGAAAATCTGCCCCTACTGAAGATCTGGCGCCTGGTCTCCCTCCTCAGCACGAACGACAAGTCTTTACTTGCCTTGGCACCATGCTGGCCCAAATGATCCACCCCGACCAGTCCTACACAGATCAGGGCCGGACCATCCACAACAGCATCCATCTGGTTCGGGACCTGGTCCACCATTCCCAGAGGACTGGTCTGTCGGTGGCATTCCTTTCCCTGGATCAGGAGAAAGTTTTCAACAGGATGGATCACGAGTGCCTCTTCAGGATACATTCAGCTCATGCGCACATTCAGATTCAGGACACATTTTTTTAAACTCGAACTGACTTGCGTGGAGTGTCTGATTAAGTTCAACGGGTCTTTGACAGCGCCCCTTGGCTTCAGGATATGGGACCGTCAGGAATGCCCCTTGTCTGGCCAGTTCCATGCTTTCTGTCTGGAGACTTTCCTGCATCTTTTGCGGAAGATGTTTACGGGACCTCTCCAAGGGCCTAGCGTGGAGGTCGTGCTCTCGGCTTACGTCGCTGACGTGCTCCTCATGGTCACGGATGCCGTTGTCTTGCGGAGGTTGCGCGAGTGCCAGCGGGTCTAATCTGCCGCGTCCTCTGTGAGGATCAACTGGGAGAAATGTTCCGCACTCCTGGTCAGTCAGTGGTGGGAGGAGCTCAGAAATTATACCTCGAGTACAACTCATCTCCTCAACCTGGGAGTTTACCTTAGCCCTGCTGAGGAAGCCTGGCTGGCAAACGCTGGAGGCTAAAGTCACTGCTCACCGAGGGCGCTGGACAGGACTGCTCCAAGTGCTGTCCTACAGGGGTAGGGCGCTGGTCATAAATCAACTGATGGCCACTATGTTGTGGTACTGGTTGGTCACTTTGATACTTCCCCCGCCCCTCCCCCGAATCTGTCGCCAAGATTCAGAAGATGCTTGTTGACTTCTTCAGGGTCAAAGGGAAGCATTGGGTCTGTGCCATGGTTATCCGACTCCTGCTTAGAGAGGGTGGTCAGGCGCTGGTGTGGGTGTGTACCCAGGCTGTGACTTTCTGTCTTCAGACCCTGTAGAGATATCTGTACGTCAGGGATCTTCCCAGATGGTGTGCGCTGGCGACGTATTTCTTCCGCTAGCTGCACGGACTCAATTATAGCACTCAGCTCCTGCCAATAAATCTGGGGTGTGGCTGGGCCTCCTTGCAGGAGCTGCCTGTCTTTTACCATGTAATGATCAGGATCTGCAAAGCTGTCACCTCCAGCCGGAGTTCTCCCCGGTCAGGAGTGATGGCTATACTCCAAGAATCCGTGCCTCCACGTCCGCGTGTCACGTGGCTGGCAGAGGGAAAGACACTGGCTGGCAAGGTGACCAGAGTCAGGGACCTATTGGATAAAGGAGGAGCGGGCTGGATGTTCCATGAAGAGTTGGCACAGCGCATGTCGTGGCACGGTATCTGGTCCATGGCCAAAGCCATCGAGACGCTAAAAGAGGAACTTAGCCCTGACCCCACGAGGCGTGTCGAGGAGGCGCAAGTGTGTGGAGCAATCCCGTCCGTGTTTTCTCATCGGCACCAGGGCTCGAATCCTCCCTCGGGATCCGGCGCCTCACAGCTTGAGCAGTCTCCTGGAGATCCCTGCCGTCCTTTTCCACTCTGCACGGAGGGGTTTCCTGTACGGGCTGCTCTTGCACACTCTCCACTTTGTCTTCCTCGTCTGCTGTCCGGACACGCCTTGGCGGGCCATCTTGCCCTCCGGAGGAGGCGGGGCTCCCCAGTGGAGGTCACTCAATGTGGGACTCCTCCCCTTTTCTATTGGGGAGATAGAACCAGCCATCAAACACTGAAATCAACATGGAAAAATTGTCAGTAACTAAAGACTTGTGCTCTATCCTTCACTCTATCCAACTTTTATAATGCTGATAGAGTTAGATGAGGAAGGAGTGGAGCACAAAAGCCGGCATGGACTGGTTGGGCCGAATGGCCTGTTTCTGTGCTGTATATTCTACGTAGGTATTGAAGGACCATGTGTGGGACGTCACTGGGTTCTGACAGGGGGAGGGGCTAGACTTACCAGCAGTGGAGAAGGCGATGATCAGAGTCGCGGTGGTGTGGAGGAATCTGTGGAGATAAAAATCAGAGCTTAGTTTGAACTCCTTTGTCCCCACATACACCTCCCCTTCCCCTGAAAGGAATGAGCTCCCAGATATTCAATGTCTCTCACCACCTCAGGACGATCCAAAGCGCTTCACAGCCAATGAAGTACTTGATAAACAGACCCAGAGTACAAAAGCAAGAAGTTATTGCTAAATCCTTCATAAACCACTGGTTAGGCCTCAGCTGGAGCCTTGTGTTCAATTCTGGGCACCGCACTTCAGGAATGATGTCAAGGCACTAGAGGGCGCAGGGGGGATTTACCAGAATGGTACCAGGGATGAGAGACTTCTGTTATTTGGAGAGACTGGAGAAGCTGGGGTTGTTCTCCTTAGAGCAGAGACGGTTAAAAGGATAATTGATGGAGATGTTCAAAATGATGACCGGTTTTGATCGAATAAATAAGGAGGAACTGTTTCCAGTGGAAGGAGGGTCGGGAACCAGAGGACACAGATTTAAGGTCATTGGTGATAGAACCAGAGGCAACATGAGGGACAAAATTAAGCAACGAGTTGTTATGATCTGGAATGCACTGCCTG
Organism: Pristiophorus japonicus; assembly: GCF_044704955.1. Taxonomy (NCBI): domain Eukaryota; kingdom Metazoa; phylum Chordata; class Chondrichthyes; family Pristiophoridae; genus Pristiophorus; species Pristiophorus japonicus. The sequence continues at coordinate 234,576,092 of NC_091983.1, forward strand.
AGGACGGTGGAAGCAGATACAACAACTTTCAAAAAGGAATTGGATCAATACTTGAAGGACTCTGGGGAAAGAGCAGGGAATGGGTCTAATCGGACAGCTCTTTCAAAGCACAGGCAGCATGGGCCAAATGACCTCCTTCTGTGCTGTATCAGTCTATGATTCTATAAGTGCTTTTTAAAGTGCAGCCACTATTGTAATGCAGGAAACGTGGCAGCGGATTTGTGCACAGCAATGTGATAATTGTTATGTATTGAATAAAGAGTCTGACCAGATACTGTGAGCTCAAAGTAGGTGTGACCGCAGTCCTTTATTACAGGTCTCCAGAGTGCCTCTACAGCCTGTGAGGCCTTCTTATGTACAGCTGCTCCCAAGGGATTGTGGGATCCCTTGGGACTCCAGGGGATGAGCCCTCTGGTGGTTAAACAAGGTATTTACGGGTTTACATATGTACAAATAATGATCAGCTTTTTTTTATTGATGTTGATCAATCTTAGCCCCAGGACACTGACCCTCCCACTGAAAATGCTCTCCCTTATCCCATTGTCTCCTGTGCCCTCTCTAAACCTATAGTCATTGTCCCAGTGCCAGTACTGAGGGAGCACCGCACTGTGGGAGGGGCCATACTGAATGAGTGCTGCACTGTGGGAGGGGCTGTACTGAGGGAGTGCTGCACTGTGGAGGGGCCGTACTGAGGGAGTGCTGCACTGTGGGAGACAGACTATTATCTGAATAGTGACAGATTAGGAAAAGGGGAGGTGCAACGAGACCTGGGTGTCATGGTACATCAGTCATTGAAGGTTGGCATGCAGGTACAGCAGATGCTTAAGAAAGCAAATGGCATGTTGGCCTTCATAGCGAGGGAATTTGAGTACAGGGGCAGGGAGGTGTTACTAGAGTTGTACAGGGCCTTGGTGAGGCCACACCTGGAGTATTGTGTACAGTTTTGGTCTCCTAACTTGAGGAAGGACATTCTTGCTATTGAGGGAGTGCAGCAAAGGTTCACCAGACTGATTCCCGGGATGGCAGGACTGACATATCAAGAAAGACTGGATCAACTGGGCTTGTATTCACTGGAGTTCAGAAGAATGAGAGGGGACCTCATAGAAACGTTTAAAATTCTGACGGGTTTAGACAGGTTAGATGCAGGAAGAATGTTCCCAATGTTGGGGAAGACCAGAACCAGGGCTCACAGTCTAAGGATAAGGAGTAAGCCATTTAGGACTGAGATGAGGAGAAACTTCTTCACCCAGAGAGTGGTGAACCTGTGGAATTCTCTACCACAGAAAGTTGTTGAGGCCAATTCACTAAATATATTCAAAAAGGAGTTCGATGTAGTCCTTACGACTAGGTGGATCAAGGGGTATGGCGAGAAAGCAGGAATGGGGTACTGAAGTTGCATGTTCAGCCATGAACTCATTGAATGGCGGTGCAGGCTCGAAGGGTCGAATGGCCTACTCTTGCACCTCTTTTCTATGTTTCTGAGAGGGGCAGTACTGAAAGAGTGCTGCACTGTGGGAGAGGCAGTACTGAGGGAGTGCTGCACTGTGGGAGGGGCAGTACTGAGGGAGTGCTGCACTGTGGGAGGGGCAGCACTGAGGGAGGGGCAGTACTGAGGGTTCGCTGCACGGTGGGAGGGGCAGTACTGAGGGTTCACTGCACGGTGGGAGGGGCAGTACTGAGGGTTCACTGCACGGTGGGAGGGGCAGTACTGAGGAAGAGCTGCACTGTTAGAGATGCCCTCTTTCAAATGAAAGGCTAAACCAATGTCCCTTCCGCCCTCCGAGGTGGACATAAAAGTTCACACAGCCGGTACTGGAAGAACAGGGCAATTATCCCCGGAATCTTGTGACCAATATTTATCCCTCACGCACATCACTAAAAATACAGTTGGTGTCTGGTCATATTGCATTTCTGTCTGTGGGAGCTTGCTGTGTGTAAATTGACTGCCACGTTTCCTACATTAGAACAGTGACTACACTTCAAAAGAACTTCATTGGTTTTAAAGTGTTTTGGGACATGCTGAGGTGGTGAAAGTATATAGTTCAGTCATAAATTGCTCCAATAAAGGCACACAATGTTTTTTGGATTTATTCGGGGAACTATTCTCAGAGTTTACACTGACAACAAATCAAAACAGCAATCAAACTGTATCTCGATTTGGTCTCTCTTCAATTTTCTCTGCTCGAAAGAGAACAACCCCAGTTTCTTCAATCTCTCCACATGACTGAAGTTCCTCATTCCCAGTAAACCTCCTCTGAACCTCTGATATCTTCTTTGTGACATCACAAACACACGGACTACAAGAACATGATGCTTTTATAATATACATCAGCAGTTGTATTTACACAGTAGTCCACTAGGGGGAGCTATATATTATACTTCTCCCCCCTTAATGAGTAATTAATCATAACAAAATAATCATCATACATAACTTGCATGGTTATACACATCAAAGATATTCGGGCCAAAATTTCCCCCCTCCCGAAATATTCCGTACACAGCACGTTTCTATGGTTTTTACCGCCATGGTGAGTGAGGTCGCCTCTTGAACAAAATTCTGCTCTTTGTTTTTTTCACTCGGACCTGGAAGTCGCACTTAATGGGGGCAGATATGCGGCGGTGACAAGACTAGAGGGGGGAAGTTGCGGGGGGGTGCAGTGGAGTGGTCCCGGCGATGAGGTCATCACAATGCCGCATCACCACAGCTCTCCCCTTCACTTAAAGGTGAGAGCCTGCGCGATCTTTAAACTTCGGTCCACTGGGTCTCTAGGTTGGGTTTCTGCAGGAGCAGCGGCCTGGCACTGAAGAGGGGGTGCCAGGCTGTCTGTTGGTGGCCCGGCCGAACCTGGAGGAATAATTGTCGGGCCGACATGGCAGTCGTCCGACAAAATAAAAAACATGGCGGCAGCAGCAGTAGGTCCTCCCCTTTAAGGGGAGCTGTGCCACCATTACAGAAGGCCTCAGCCTCACTGGACCACCACAAAAAAGCTTGCTTTGGTACCACCGGGCGGGCCGTAAGTTTTCACGGCAGAATTTCGCCGTTGATGGGGGCGGGGCGGGGAGTAGATCGACGGTACACACTGTGATGATGTACTTAGCACGGATCGGCAACAGCGGAGCAGTGGGGGGGAGCGGGTCACCACCGGGATAGCACAGAAGCGGAATTGTGATAATGGCAGCCATTACACAAAAAGTCAGCGGCCATTGCACTCCGCAGTGTGGCCGCCACTTTCCGGTGTTAAAAGGCCGAAAGGAAAGGAGCAATTTCAGCCCCATGGACTTAGTTTGCCTTATTTACAAATCAAACTTAACCAGGGGTTTCTGTTTCGATGAGGATACCTTCGTTCTGCAAACTTGGTGTCGCAGTTAGACTCATCCTAGGCTGAGCCTGAGGAGAGTTTTTCGTCAAGAGATGCTCTTGATCTACATTTGACCCCTCTACAACTTCAGACTGTCTGCCTGACTTAAATTCTGACTTTCTCTTGGACTTGTTTCGAGCACATCAGATGTAGGATTTGCTATTGGTACTCTACTTATAACAAGACTGTCTGACTCATCAGAAATAATCGAATCATTTCAACTTTCAACTCCTTCAATATGAACAAACCTAACATTTCCATCATCAAATATGTGCAAGGACCATATATCTTTACTATTCCTGGTAACCACTTTAACCATTTATGGTGATGGTTCTTCATTCTAACCTTCTGATTCAATATTACACATCTCTCTCTCTTCCTCTACCTCTATCATGATTCTCTTTCTGTCTTAATTGTTTCTCTTCTACTGACTGTGTCAAGTCATATCACCTCGTACACCCCAAAAGCCCAGAAGAGGGCAAGTACTTACATGGCCAGGACGTGGGTTATCATGGTACCGAAGTAGTCAAACAGTAAACCACTGGGGAAGGCCGCAAAGCTGATGATGCAGGAGGCGAGGGTGAAGATGAGGGTGAAGTGCTCATCCTGCCGATCGCAGTCCACTGAGAGAGAGAAAGAAAGGACGAGAAAGTGAATGAGACAGACTGAGAGAAAGAGCATCAATTTCTACAGCGCCTTTCACCAACTCAAGACGTCCCAACTGAAGTCCTTTTGAAGTGTAGTTACTGTTGCAATGTAGAAAACATGGCAGCCAATTTTCACACAGCAAGACCACACAAACAGCAACGTGATTAATGACTGGATCATCTGTTTTTTTGTGATATTGGTTGTGGGATAAATATTGTCCCTATGCCTTGGGCAGAACTGCCCCTGCTCTTCTTCCAATAGTGGCTGTGGGAACTTTTATTCCACTAAGAGGGCAGACTGGGGCCTTGGTTTAATGTCTCATACGAAAGACGTACCCTCCAACAGTGCGGCGTTCCCTCAGTAATGTCTTTCCAACAGTGTGGCGTTCTCTCAGTACTGCCCCTCCGACAATGTGGCGCTCCCTCAATACTGCCCCTCCTTTTGACCCTATGCCAATTTGCTCGTGGCTCAGGTAATAATGCCATGATTATTACCTTTGTGGTTTTGTTTTTCAATTTAGTCCCGAGATGTTCAAACTCTCTCAGCAGAACCTCTTTCTTAGTCCTAACTTGGTCATTGGTACCTACATGTACCACGGCAACTGGATCCACCCCTCCCACTCCCAGTTCTTCTCCGCCCTGGCGGAGGAGATGTCCTTTACCCTGGCACCGGGGTAGGCAACATCGCCTTCGGGATGCACACTCTCAGCTGCAGAGAACCCCATCGATCTCCCGAACTATACTGTCCCCTTCTCCAACCACCTGCCTCTTTACTCCCTGCACTTGAATGGCTTTCTGCACCACGGTACCTTGGTCAATCTGCTTGTCCACCCCGCAGTCTGCACACTTATCCACAAGTGTTGCAAGAACCTCAAATCTATTGGACAAGTGCAGGGACTGAGGCCCCTGCAATACTACCTCCTGGATCCCCTTACCTGCTTCACTCGCAGTCACATGCTCCAGTCCCTGACCATGTGTCAATTCTAAAGTATTTAATCTAGAGGGTGTGGCTGCCTCCTGGAGCAACAGGTCCAAGTAACTTTCTCCCTCTCTCATGTCTCGCAATGTCTGCAGCTCGGACTCCAGCTCCTCAACCCGGAGCCGCAGACACTTACCGCAGATGTAGTCGCTCTGGACCAAAACTTCTAGAACCTCACACATATTGCAGCAACAACACATCTTTTGTTTTCCCATTATTTTATTTAATTAATTAGTTTAGCGTTAATCAAGTATTTACCCGATATAGTTTATCAAAATTAGTTAAACAAGTAAAGGTCAGTTTTTAAACAGTTAGTTATATGCTATATATTAATTTAAAAGAAAAACTTAGCCCACAATCACTACCAATCACTTACCTGCATTACCTGTGATGTCACACACCGAATTCTCCTCACCTGGAGCCATGCGATCTCCTGGGAGAGGCAAAAAAAAGAAAAAACCCAGGTCAATTGCGGAAAAATCTGGGAAAATTGCTCTCCGACCCAACTAGGCGATCAAAACTAGTCCAGGAGATAACACTGGCTGTATGCTGATGGTATGTTGCCTCCCGAGTGCAAGGGTCAAGGATGTCTCAGAGTGGCTGCAGCACATTTTCGAGAGGGAGGGTGAACAGCCAGTTCCCGTGGTGCCTATAGGTACCAACGGTATAGGTAAAAAACGGGATGACGTCCTACAAGCTGATTTTAGGGAGCTAGAAGTTAAATTACAAAGTGGAACCTCAAAAAGGTAGTAATCTCAGAATTGCTACCAGTGCCACGTGCGAGTCAGAGTAGTAATTGCAGGATAGTTCAGATGAATTGCAGGATAGCCCAGGAATGGTGCAGAAGGGAGGGATTCAAATTCCCGGGACATTAGAACCGGATCAGCGGGTGGTGGGATCAGTACAAACTGCACCTGGGTAGGACCGGAACCAATGTCGAGGGGGAGTGTTTGCCCATGCTGTTGGGGAGGGCTTAAACTAATATGGCAGGGGGATGGGAACCTAGGCAGGGATACAGAGCGAAGTAGATTGGGGGCAGAAGCAAAAGATAGAAAGAAGAAAAGTAAAAGAAAAAGTGGAGGGCAGAGAAACCCAAGGCAAAAATCAAAAAGAGCCACATTACAGCAAAATTCGAAAGGGGAAAGTGTGTTAAAAAGACAAGCCTGAAGGTTCTGTGCCTCAATGCGAGGAGTGTTCGTAATAAGGTGGTCGAATTAATTGCGCAGGCAACAATTAACGAATATGTTATAATTGTTACCATGGAGACATGGCTCCAGGGTGACCAAGGCTGGGAACTCAATATCCAGGGGTATTCAACATTCAGGAAGGATAGACAGAAAGGAAAAGGAGGTGGGGTAGCGTTGCTGGTTAAAGAGGAAATTAACGCAATGGTAAGGAAGGACATTAGCTTGGATGATGTGGAATCTGTATGGGTGGAGCTGACCAAACTGGTAGCAATACGGTGAGGAGGATTTACTGGAGTGTATTAGGGATGGTTTTCTGGACCAATATGTCGAGGAAGCAACTAGAGAGCTGGCCATCCTAGACTGGGTGATGTGTAATGAGAAAAGACTAATTAGCAATCTTCTTGTGCGAGGCCCCTTGGGGAAGAGTGACCATAATATGGTAGAATTCTTTATTAAGATGGAGAGTGATACAGTTAATTCAGAGACGAGGGTTCTGAACTTAAGGAAAGGGAACTTCGAAAGTATGAGACATGAATTGGCTAGATTAGACTGACGAATGATATTTAAAGGATTGACGGTGGATAGGCAATGGCAAACATTTAAAGATCACATGGGTGAACTTCAACAATTGTACATCGCTGTCTGGAGTAAAAATAAAACGGGGAAGGTGGCTCAACCGTGGCTAACAAGGGAAATTAAGTATCGTTTTAAAACCAAGGAAGAGGCATATAAATTGGCCAGAAAAAGCAGCAAACCTGAGGACTGGGAGAAATTTAGAATTCAGCAGAGGAGGACAAAGGGTTTAATCAGGAGTGGTAAATAGAGTAAGAGGAACATAAAGGCTGATTGCAAAAGCTTCTATAGATATGTGAAGAGAATAAGATTAGTGAAGACAAACGTAGGTCCCTTGCAGTCAGAATCTGGTGAATTTATAATGGGGAACAAAGAAATGGCGGACCAGTTGAAAAAGTACTTTGGTTCTGTCTTCACGAAGGAAGACACAAATAACCTTCCGGAAATACTAGGGTTCCGAGGGTCTAGTGAGAAGGAGGAACTGAAGGAAATCCTTATTAGTCGGGAAATTGTGTTAGCAAAATTGATGGGATTGAAGGCCGATAAATCCCCAGGGCCTGATAGTCTGCATCCCAGAGTACTTAAGGAAGTGGCCTAGAAATAGTGGATGTATTGGTGATCATTTTCCAACAGTCTATCGACTTTGGATCAGTTCCTATGGACTGGAGGGTTGCTAATGTAACACTACTTTTTAAAAAAGGAGGGAGAGAGAAAACGGGGAATTATAGACCGGTTAGCCTGACATCAGTAGTGGAGGAAATGTTGGAATCAATTATTAAAGATGAAATAGCAGTGCATTTGGAAAGCAGTGACAGGATCTGTCCAAGTCAGCATGAATTTATGAAAGGGAAATCATACTTGACAAATCTTCTAGAATTTTTTGAGGATGTAACTAGTAGAGTGGACAAGGGAGAACCAATGGATGTGTTGTATTTGGACTTTCAAAAGGCTTTTGACAAGGTCCCATACTAGAAATTGGTGTGCAAAATTAAAGTACATGGTATTGGAATAATCATCTATCATATGTCGGAGCAGGCTTGAGGTGCCGTATGGCCTACTCCTGCTCGTATTTCTTATGTTCTTATATTCTTATGTTCTTTGTTCTTATATGATTGTTTGGATATGAGTTGGTGTGGTATCTATTGACTTTACATCACGCAATGGTGTAAGCTTTACTCACGTGGCATCACTTCAGTGTCTGCAGATGCATCCATGGCTGTCCGGGGGTGCTTTCCCATGAGTGCTCGCACTCACTCCTCCACCTCTGTGATGTCGCTGGGGACTGGTGGCCGCCCACCCCTTCACCTCAGCACAGACCTCATCGTCAATAGCTTCTTCTGTAAAAGGTGACAGGACAACATAGCATGAGATCATTGCGTGATATCATTGCTAGGTACTGTTACAGAGACTGATACAACACATAACCAACAGATTTCATCAACATTAATATGAATATTATCATTCTTTACCTAAAGACATACACCGTGACCACAGGCTTTGAGTAAAGCATTCCCGGTAAAAGTGCAAGATCTCACATCTGCTGATAGTCAGTCATGACTGTCACAAATCAAGTTATATAAATATATAAGTACATGTAAATCAATGTAATACTTACTCTTGCAGATCCCACAAACGTTCCATCGTTTGCGGCATTGGTTGCCCTCACGCACCTCGTTGGTCACCGACGAGACCACCTCTGCTATCTCAGTCCATATCCTCTGGTAGGCCTTTGGGGTGGGTTTCCCACGCCCTCCCTGTGTTAAATCTCCCCAGCGTGAGTCGACCTCCTGCAGGAGGGAGGCATTTGTCTCGTCCGAGAACCTCCTGGCAATTTTGCGGCCTCCAATGTGCTCCTCTCCCACCTTACTGCTCTCTCCAGCATCAGTCTCCACAGCGTGCTGTGATGCCTCCTCTTCTCCCTCCATTATAGGGCAAATTCAGTCAAATATGAGGCTTTTTGTTTGCCTAATTGCTGTGAAGCTCTAAAGTCTCCCTCCTTCCTCCCGATGCAGCCACACCACACCCAGCCACACCTTCAGTCCCTCTGAGCTCCCTCTCTCTCTGTCTTCTCTTCTGCCCATGTCATGGTGACCCCTGACCTCCAGAATCATGGGAATCGAGCGTTGCCATGCCGTTGCTAAGGATGGCCACACTTTATGGCAGAAGGCCAAAAAAATTTAACGCTACCGCCCATTTGATATCGCTCATGGTGAAGGACATTTTCAAAAATGTAAACTAGGTGTTTTCAGAATGGGCGAGAAGCCAGCGATCTGAAAATCATTTTTTACTGCCCATGCAGGAAAGAACGCCCATTTTTGGGCAATAAGTACAAAAGTGGAGGTTCTAGCCCTATGTCCTTTATGGATACCTTTTTGGATAACTCCTGATAAACTCTCTCAACATTTTTTTTGTTAGCTTTCTGTTCATGACCGATCCCTTCATCCTATGTCTTTTGAATTTAACTACTGGTGGGTCCTCACTTAACCAGTTCCAACTATCGAAACAACTGCTCCTTAAGACGCAACTTCTCCCGATCCGTTTAACAGTTTATAGTTCACACTTCGCAACACAGGTTAGAATCGCAACTCTCGAAATTTCCAATTGTTCAAAGAAATAATTAAAAGCTGTCCCGCCAGATCTCGGACGAGTCCCCAATTTTGTAAGATTTTTAAATCTCTGGCATTAAATTGACAGCAAGACTGATTCTTGTAAGTGCTGCAGTACAGCGGGACCTGGGGGTACTTGTGTATGAAACACAAAAGGATAGTATGCAGGTGCAGCAAGTGATAAGGAAGGCCAATGGAATCTTGGCCTTTATTGCAAAGGGGATGGAGTATAAAAGCAGGGAAGTCTTGTTACAGCTGTACAGGCTATTGGTGACGCCACACCTGGAATACTGTGTGCAGTTTTGGTTTCCATATTTACGAAAGGATATACTTGCTGTGGAGGTAGTTCAGAGAAAGTTCACTAGGTTGATCCTGGGGATGAGGGGGTTGATTTATGAGGAAAGGTTGAGTAGGTTGGGCCTCTACTCATTGGAATTCAGAAGAATGAGAGGTGATCTTATCGAAACGTATAAGATTATGAGGGGGCTTGACAACATGGATGAGGAGAGGATGTTTCCACTGGTGGGAGAGACTAGAATAAGGGGCTACCCATTTAGAACTGAGATGAGGAGAAATTTCTTCTCTCTGAGGGTTGTGAATCTGTGGAATTCGCTACCTCAGAGAGCTGTGGAAGCTGGGACATTAAATAAATTTAAGACATAGATAGACAGTTTCTTAAACGATAAGGGGATAGGGAAACGGGCAGGGAAGTGGAGCTGAGTCCATGATCAGATCAGCCATGATCTTAGTGAATGGTGGAGCAGGCTCGAGGGGCCTGATGGCCTACTCCTGCTCCTATTTCTTATGTTCTTATGTTTAAAACAATTCCGAATAGTTTATTATCACACACAAAAACACGTCTTATCACAGAAACAGCAGTCATCAGTTAGCTTACGGATCTATTTAGTTACAACAGATTATAAAAGGGTATACTTCACTTTCCTCTGGCTGGCTGGCTGTACACACGGCCTGCTGTTTGGGCTGGTCTTGAGAGGACAGTTTTCCTGTTTTGCCTTGTGCTCAGGAGAGAAGAAGAGAAACCCAGCAATCTGTGTTTGCGTCTTTATAGTCCTTAAATACATTGTTTCTCAGAAAGCCCCAGGATTAGCTCTTGATTCCAGGGCCGTTTCTGATTGGCTTCTCTTCATACATGTGTCTGTCTGGGGGACCAGTGCCATTCCTTGATTAGGTTAATGGTTTTCCAATTAACACCTTTAAGTTTCGATGGGTTTCAAAGACATTTCCTTTGTTCCTTTAAGCTCTGTCCAGCCAGAAGACAATATACAAACAGAACATGCTGGAAGATTTTGTCTCTTTCAAAACTGTCTTTTCGTATAATCTCATTTGTTAACATTTTTATATATATATATATATATATATATACACAGAATCAATTTTGTCATTACTAAACACTTTTATTCTTACACCTGGCAACCCGCTCTTTTGGAGCTTACGGACTATGCCGGGCCATATTCACAAGTTAAAACGGGAAACTTGCAACTTTTTTTTGGCATATTCGGGCATAAAAAAATCTGATGTAACTCTTCAACTACGCCAAAACCTGAAATTTGGGACAGTAATGTGGGCGCCTCTCGCACTACGTAGGCACATGCCGGTGTTACTGATACACTCATAATAAATGGTCAGACTGAGTACTATGTGTAATGAGCAAGTGTGACCTTCGCTCCTTTATTAAGGTTCTAGAGTGCAGGTACCTCATGGGTGGCCTGCTTATATACTGTGCTCCCAAGGGATGCTGGGATCCCTTGGGACTCCAACAGGTAGGCCCTCTGGTGGTCAGGTGTGATGCAGGTTACGAGGGGTTAAATACATAACATCAGTCCTCCGTGAAGTCAATAATACACTTATTTACAAGGTGAGACGACCTGGGGCTTTGCACTCCCTTGTCGATCGTCTCGGTACAAATGCTGGTGTAGGTGGGTTGGTCAGTTCTTTATTGGGCTGTTGGGCAGCCAGTCTTGCCCGGCTGCTGGGGATGATGAGTTCTGTTTCGTTGTCAACTGTGATGTCAGTTACCACTTGTGTGTGTGTTTTAGAAGGTCAAAGTTGGTGGTGTCCTCTTCAGGTTGTGCGTAGCTGTTGGTGAACCACAAGTTAATTTGGTCCAAATGTTTTCTGTGTGTTTGCCCACTGATCAGTTTGACTTGAAATACCCTCTTTGGCTGTGACTGTGCCAGCGAGCCATTTGGGACCATGTCCATAATTGAACACAAACACAGGATCATTGATCTCAATATCGCGTGACAAGTTTGTGGGGTCATGGTACACACTTTTTTGATGCCGCTTGTCCTCCACTTGATCATGTAGATCAGGATGGACCAGAGATAGCCTTGCTTTAAGCGCCATTTTCATGAGCAGCTCAACTGGGGGAATCCTGGTGAGTGAGTGGGGTCTGATGCGGTAGCTGAGCAGGGTCTGCAGGGAGCCTTCCGACATGCGTTTCAAGCTTTGCTTGACGGTCTGGACTGCCTGTTCTGCTTGGCCGTTGGATGCGGGCTTGAATGGGGCAGATGTGACATGTTTGATCCCATTGCGGGTCATGAATTCTTTGAATTCCGCACTGGTGAAACACGACCCATTGCCGCTGACTAGGACATCAGGCAGGCTGTATATGGTAAACATGGCTCGTAGACTTTCAATGGTGGCCGTGGATGTGCTTACAGACATTATTGCACATTCAATCCACTTTGAGTAAGCGTCCACGACAACTAAAAACATTTTGCCTAGGAATGGGCCCACATAGTCTACATGGATCCTCGACCACGGTTTGGATGGCCTGGACCACAAACTTAGCCGTGCCTCTCTGGGTGCATTGAGAGCAAGTGTTGCACTGGCGCACACATGACTAAATCTGCGTCGATGCCAGGCTACCACACGTGGGATCTGGCTATGGCTTTCAGCATCACGATGCCTGGGTGGGTGCTGTGCAGTTCGCAAATGAATGTGTCTCTGCCTTTCTTGGGCAAACTATGCGATTGCCCCACAAAAGACAGACCGCCTGCAGGGACAGCTCATCTTTGCGTCTGTGGAATGTCTTAATCGCTTCCTGCATCTCCACTGGGACACTGGACCAGCTCCCATGGAGGACACAGTTTTTTACCAGGGACAGTAAAGGATCCTGGCTGGGCCAGGTCCTGATCTGGCGGGCCATAACGAGGGATTTCTCGTTCTCAAATGCCTCCATGACCATGAGCAAGTCTGCTAGCTGTGCCATTTCCACCCCGGCGGTGGGCAATGGTAGCCAACTGAGAGCATCTGCGCAGTTTTCTGTGCCCAGTCTGTGGCAGATTACATAGTTGTATGCCAACAGCGTGAGCGCCCATCTTTGGATGCGGGCAGAGGCATTGGTATTAATCCCTTTGCTCTCTGAGAATAGTGATATGAGTAGTTTGTGGTCAGTTTTAAGTTCAAACTTGAGGCCAAATAAGTACTGGTGCATTTTTTTACCCTGTAAACGCAAGCCAGAGCCTCTTTTTCAACCATGCTGTAGGCCCGATATTGAGTTAACAGAGTTTGTGTGTTCGGGTCTGTGTGTTTGTGTGTAACTACCTCATATGTCTCGGGCTCCTCAATCGCAGAAACAACATGAATGTCCGATATCGCTCTGCCGTGAGAATTTCCTTTCCCAAACCACAGTAGATCATTCACATAATCCACAATTACACCACATTTATCCAGGAAATCAGACCCACAATACCTTCCCCATTCATTAAGTGTATCACAACCGGCCTCTCTAGAATGACTTCCACCAGTCTAAATATAAACCATCCCTCCTTTGTCTCGGGTGCCTTTTGCATCGATCCGACAAAGGCAGTCAAAGAAATAATCTTCCCTGTGGCCAGAGGTGGTGTTGAGGGCATGGGGTGTGTAATAGCCCAACCAGTGTCCACAAGCATTATCTGTCGCTGGCCTCCATTAATTACCACAGGATTTACCGGATGGTTATTATCATCACGCCGGAACCCCATTACCCACTTCGGGGAGGCCCCGCCCAACAGTAAAGATTCCATTAACCACCTGGTCTGTCTATGCCTGAACTCCCTTTAAAATTGTACCATTAATTTATATTGCCTCTCCTCCTTCATCCTTCCAAAATGCATCACTCCGCACTTCTCAGCAGTAAATTTCATCTGCCGTGTGTCGGCCCATTTTACCAGTCTGTCTAAGTCCGCCTGAACTCTGCTACTGTCCTCCTCACTAAACTTGAGTTTCGTGTCATCTGCACAATATGAAATTATGCCCTGGATATCCAATTCCAGGGCTTTGATATCGATCAAAATGAACAGTGGTCTGAATACCGACCCCTGGGGACATCATTGGGACATCAACACCCGTTCACCACTGGTCTCTGCTTTCTGTACCTTAAACAATTTTATATCCACACTGCCGCTGGCCCTAGAATCCCAGGGCCTTCTATGTTATGTTCTCAGAACACATTCATATACTTCCCAAAACACATTTATATATCCAGCACACATTTATATAACCAGCACACATTTATATATTCAGAACACATTTATATATCCAGCACACATTCCTGTACTTCCCAGAACACATCCATGAATTTCCCAGAACACATCCATGTATTTTCCAGAACACATTCACACACACTCAGAGAAGTGTGAACCTGTGGAATTCTCTAACATAGAAATTTATTGAGGCCATCTCGTTAGAAATATTTAAAAGGGAGTTAGATGTGTCCCTTACAGTTGCAGGGATCAAGGGGTATGGAGAGAAAGCAGAAATGGGGTACAAAAGTTGCATGATCAGCCATGATCATATTGAATGGTGGTGCAGGCTTGAAGGGCCAAATGGCCTACTCCTGCACCTATTTCCTTTGTTTTTATGTTTCTATACTCTCCAGATATATAGGGTGCTCATAGGCACAAAGCATTGACGGTGACAGAAAAAAATGATAAACGTGTTTAGGATGCATATGGGGTCCTTAGTTTTATAAATACCAACATAATGGATTTTTGTTTTGTTGCTGGGATGTGAACATCGCTGGCAAGGCCGGCATTTATTGCCCTCCCTAATTGCCCTTGAGAAGGTAGTGGTGAGCCGCCTTCTTGAACCGCTGCAGTCCGTGTGATGAAGGTACTCACATAGGGTTCAATTTTCCCCAATTATAAGAACATAAGAACATAAGAAATAGGAGCAGGACTAAGCCATTTGGCCCCTCGAGCCTGCTCCGCCATTCAATAAGATCATGCTGATCTGATCCTGGCCTCAACTCCACTACCCTGCCCACTCCCCATAACCTTTGACTCCCTTACCATTCAAAAATATGTCTATCTCCACCTTAAATATACTCAATGACTCAGTCTCCACAGCTCTCTGGGGAAGAGAATTCCAAAGATTCATGACCCTCAGAGAAGAATTTCCTCCTCATTTCCATTTTAAACAGGCAACCCCTTATTCTGAAATTATGCCCCCTGGTTCTAGATTCCCCCACGAGGGGAAATATCCTCTCTGCATCTACCTTGTCGGGTCTCCTCAGTATCTTATATGTTTCAATAAGACCCCCTCTTATTCTTCTAAACTCCGATGAATATAGGCCCAACCATTCTTCAAAAGACAACCCCTTTATCTCAGGAATCAACCCCATGAACCTTCTCTATACTGCCTCCAATGCAAGTAGGAGACCAAAACTGTACACAGTACTCCAGGTGTGGTCTTATCAACACCCTGTACAGTTGTAGCAGGAATTCTCTACTTTTATACTCCACCCCCTTGTAAGAAAGGTCAACATTCCATTTGCTTTCCTAATTACTTGCTGTATCTGTATGCTAACTTTTTGTGTTTCTCTGTACCTCCGCATTTTGTAATCTCTCTCCATTTAAATAATTATGTTTTTTTATTTTTCCGATATGTCGAGGAACCAACTATGGGGGAGGCCATCTTAGACTGGGTGTTGTGTAATGAGAGAGGATTAATTAGCAATCTCATTGTGCGAGGCCCCTTGGGGAAGAGTGACCATAATATGGTGGAATACTGCATTAGGATGGAGAATGAAACAGTTAATTCGGAGACCATGGTCCAGAACTTAAAGAAGGGTAACTTTGAAGGTATGAGGCGTGAATTGGCTAGCATAGTTTGGCGAATGATACTTAAGGGGTTGACTGTGGATGGACAATGGCAGACATTTAGAGACTGCATGGATGAACTACAACAATTGTACATTCCTGTCTGGCGTAAAAATAAAAAAGGGAAGGTGGCTCAACCGTGGCTATCAAGGGAAATCAGGGATAGTATTAAAGCCAAGGAAGTGGCATACACATTGGCCAGCAATAGCAGTGAACCGGGGACTGGGAGAAATTTAGAACTCAGCAGAGGAGGACAAAGGGTTTGATTAGGGCAGGGAAAATGGAGTACGAGAAGAAGCTTGCAGGGAACATTAAGACGGATTGCAAAAGTTTCTATAGGTATGTAAAGAGAAAAAGGTTAGAAAAGACAAACGTAGGTCCCCTGCAGTCAGAATCAGGGGAAGTCATAACGGGGAACAAAGAAATGGCGGACCAATTGAACAAGTACTTTGGTTCGGTATTCACTAAGGAGGAGACAAACAACCTTCCGGATATAAAAGGGGTCAGAGGGTCTAATAAGGAGGAGGAACTGAGGGAAATCCTTATTAGTCGGGAAATTGTGCTGGGGAAATTGATGGGATTGAAGGCCGATAAATCCCCAGGGGTCTGATGGACTGCATCCCAGAGTACTTAAGGAGGTGGCCTTGGAAATAGCGGATGCATTGACAGTCATTTTCCAACATTACATTGACTCTGGATTCGTTCCTATCGCGTGGAGGGTAGCCAATGTAACCCCACTTTTTAAAAAAGGAGGGAGAGAGAAAACAGGGAATTATAGACCGGTCAGCCTGACCTCAGTAGTGGGTAAAATGATGGAATCAATTATTAAGGATGTCATAGCAGTGCATCTGGAAAATGGTGACATGATAGGTTCAAGTCAGCATGGATTTGTGAAAGGGAAATCATGCTTGACAAACCTTCTGGAATTTTTTGAGGATGTTTCCAGTAAAGTGGACAAGGGAGAACCAGTTGATGTGGTATATTTGGACTTTCAGAAGGCTTTCGACAAGGTCCCACACAAGAGATTAATGTGCAAATTTAAAGCACATGGGATTGGGGGTAGTGTGCTGCTGTGGATTGAGAACTGGTTGTCAGACAGGAAGCAAAGAGTAGGAGTAAATGGGTACTTTTAAGAATGGCAGGCAGTGACGAGTGGGATATCGCAAGGTTCTGTGCTGGGGCCCCAGCTGTTTACATTGTACATTAATGATTTAGACGAGGGGATTAAATTTAGTATCTCCAAATTTGCGGATGACACTAAGTTGGGTGGCAGTGTGAGCAGCGAGGAGGATGCTATGAGGCTGCAGAGTGACATGAATCGGTTAGGTGAGTGGGCAAATGCATGGCAGATGAAGTATAATGTGGATAAATGTGAGGTTATCCACTTTGGTGGTAAAAACAGAGAGACAGACTATTATCTGAATGGTGACAGATTAGGAAAAGAGGAGGTGCAACGAGACCTGGGTGTCATGGTACATCAGTCATTGAAGGTTGGCATGCAGGTACAGCAGGCGGTTAAGAAAGCAAATGGCATGTTGGCCTTCATAGCGAGGAGATTTGAGTACAGGGGCAGGGAGGTGTTGCTACAGTTGTACAGGGCCTTGGTGAGGCCACACCTGGAGTATTGTGTACAGTTTTGGTCTCCTAACTTGAGGAAGGACATTCTTGCTATTGAGGGAGTGCAGCGAAGATTCACCAGACTGATTCCCGGGATGGTGGGACTGATCTATCAAGAAAGACTGGATCAACTGGGCTTCTATTCACTGGAGTTCAGAAGAATGAGAGGGGACCTCATAGAAACGTTTAAAATTCTGACGGGTTTAGACAGGTTAGATGCAGGAAGAATGTTCCTAATGTTGGGGAAGTTTAGAACCAGGGGTCACTGTCTAAGGATAAGGGGTAAGCCATTTAGGACCGAGATGAGGAAAACTTCTTCACCCAGAGAGTGGTGAACCTGTGGAATTCTCTAGCACAGAAAGTAGTTGAGGCCAATTCACTAAATATATTCAAAAGGGAGTTAGATGAAGTCCTTACTACTCGGGGGATCAAGGGGTATGGCGAGAAAGCAGGAAGCGGGTACTGAAGTTGCATGTTCAGCCATGAACTCATTGAATGGCGGTGCAGGCTAGAAGGGCTGAATGGCCTACTCCTGCACCTATTTTCTATGTTTCTACCAAAGTGGATAACCTCCCATTTTCTCACATTATACTCCATCTGCCAGATTTTTGCCCTCTCACTTAGCCTATGTGTCCCTTTGCGTCCTCTACATAATTTGCTTTCCCACCCATCTTTGTATCAACAGCAAATTTGGCTACATTACACTTGGTCCCTTCATGTGAGTCATTAATATTGATTGTAAATAGTTGAGGCCCCATCACTGATCCCTGCAGCACCTCACTAGTTAGTTTGCCAACCTGAAAATGACCCATTTATCCTGTTTTCTCTCTGTTTTCTGTTAGTTAGCCAATCCTCTATCCATGCTAATATATTACTCCCAATCCCATGAGCTCTTATCTTGTGCAGTAATCTTTTATGTGGCACCTTATTGAATGTCTTCTGGAAATCCAAATATACAACATCTACTGGTTCCCCTTTATCCACCCTGCTCGTTACATCCTCAAAGAACTTCAGCAAATTTGTCAAACATGATTTCCCTTTCATAAAACTATGCTGACTCTGCTTGATTGTATTCTGATTTTCTAAATGTCCAGCTACTGCTTCCTTAATAATGGACTGCAGCATTTTCCCAATGACATAACCATCATCATCATAGGCAGTCCCTCAAATCGAGGATGACTTGCTTTCACGTCAAAAAGTTCACAGGTGTTTCAATGAAGGACCTAAAATTCCAGGTCCGAACTAAATTTTGAAAGGTGGAAGATGTCTGTGCTTGGATTTTTTTTAATGTGTGGTGATCGTTGCACACCAGCCACCACACGGGCTTGAGAGAGCTAGGTCTTGGTCCAGTAGCAAGGGTTAACCAAGACGACTGGAGACCAGCTCTGCTGCACGGACCTAGTGCGCACACATATCGCAGTGTGGGCTGGCCCGTGCTGCCCCTAGGCCCTCGCCTCTTCTGTACCCCCGCCTCTTCTGTGCCCCGAACTCATGTCTCTCCTGGGCCCCGATCACGTCCCTCTACAATCTCTCGCCACTCCTTCGCCCCAACCTCGCCGCTCCTTCGCTCTGACCTCACAGCTCCTGCAGTACCTGCCCACGTTCCAATCACCAACCTGGACCTGGATGACATCCCTTTTCACTGCTGTTGCACTCCTGCTCCAGCAGGTGCTGCTCCCTGGAATTGTACGCGCCATGCTGCATCTTCCGTTCCCCGGCCTGCTCCGATGGTGCTCGCAGGCCGTGAGCTCGTGCAGACTGCTGGCTGGGCTGCCATGCTCCTTCCGCTCCCGGCCCAATGACAGATGTCAGGCTAACTGGTCTATAAGTTGCCTGCTTTCTGTCTCCCTCCTTTCTTAAATAGGGGCATTACATTTGCAGTTTTCCAATCTGCTGGGACCTCTCCAGAATCCAGAGAATTTTGGTAGATTACAACCAACCAATGCATCCACTATCTCGGCAGCCACTTCCTTTAAGACCCTCGGATGCAGGCCATCAGGTCCAGGGGACTTGTCCTCCTTTAGTCCCATTAGTTTGCCTAATACTTTTACTTTAGTGATAGTTTTTAGTCACCCCCTCCCAATAGCTTTTGATTATCAAGTATTGGGATGCTTTTAGTTCTACTGTGAAGACCGATACAAAATATTTTTGGAAGTCTCTGCCATTTCCCTGTTTCCCATTATTAATTCTCCAGTCTCATCTTCTAAGGGGCCAATGTTTACTTCAGCTACTCTCTTCCTTTTTATATACCTGTAGAAGCTCTTACTGTCTGTCTTTATGTTTCTTGCTAATTTACTCTCAAACTATCTTCTCTCTATTTTTTTTTTAGTCGTCCTTTGCTGGTTTCTAAAAATTTCCCAATCCACTGGCCTTCCATTATTTTTCACAACCTTGTATGCCTTTATTTTAAATTTGACATCATCCTTTACTTCCTTAAGTTAGCCGCAGATGGTTCATCCTTCCCAAAGAGTCTTTCTTTCTAACTGGAATATATCTTTGCTGAGAGTTACGAAATATCTCCCTAAATGTTTGCCACTGTTCATCCACGATGACTCGCAATGGATCCACCAAAGACCCAATCCATGTCCGGACCGGGGTCAAGCAGAGCTGCGTCATTGCGCCAACCCTCTTCTCGATCTTCCTCGCTGCCATGCTCCATCTCACACTCAACAAGTTATCCGCTGGAGTGGAACTAAACTATAGAACCAGTGGGAACCTGTTCAACCTTCGTCACCTCCAGGCTAGATCCAAGACCGTTTGTCGTCGAGCTACAGTACACGGACCACGCTTGCGTCTGCGCACGTTCAGAGGCTAAACTCCAAGTCATCGTCAACATCTTCACCGAGGCGTACCAAAGCATGGGCCTTACACTAAACATCCGTAAGATAAAGGTCCTCCACCAACCTAACCCCGCCACGCAGCACTATCCCTCCCAGTTATCAAGATCCAGGGCGCAGCCTGGGGGAGGGGGGAGGATGAGGGGGGAAGGCCTTTCGGCCTGGGCTAGGAGAAGCACTGGGCACCGTCAAGGCGGGGAGGGGGTTCTATCCAATTCTTACAGTTTACAGGATAAACTTTTGGCACAAAGTCTCTGTAATATTTTCATGTTGGTAAGCTGCTGCCTGAAATAACTGCAATGTGCAAGGTGCTTGTGCAGGTTGCTGTGAGCGAGCCAGAATGTCTTGTATGTTTCACTTTCCAGCCTCAGTCCTCAGTGTGTCCCTTGTTACCCTGGCAACCCGACCTTTTTGGCGCAGATCCTAGGCTCCACCCACAGAGCTTAAGGTCTACGCCAGGCCATAGTCACAAGTTAAAATGGGGAAAATTGCAATTTTTTTTGCTTGGTTTGACACAAAAAAATCGGCCATAACTCCAACTACGCCAACACCTGCAATGTGGAAAATTGAGCCCCCAGTGCTTCAAGGGAGGGATTTCCTGGAATTTGACCCTGCAACAATGAAGGAACGGCGATATATTTCCAAGGCAGGATGGTGTGTGACTTGGAGGGGAACTTGGAGGTGATGGTTTTCTCATGCGTCTGCTGCCCTTGTCCTTCGAGGTGGAAGGTCATGGGTTGGGGAGCTGCCGTCTAAGAATCATTGACGAGTTGCTGAAGTGCCTCTTGTAGATGGTACACACTGCAGGCACAGTGTGGCAGTGGTAGAGGGAGTGAATGTTTAAGGTGGTAGCTGGAATGCCAATCAAGCAGGCTGCTTTGTCCTGGATGGTGTCCAGTTTCTTGGGTGTTGTTGGAGCTGCACTCATCCAGGCAGGTGGAGAGTATTCCATCACACTCCTGACTTGTGCCTTGTAGATGGTGGAAAGACTTTGGGGAGTCAGGAAGTGAGACACACCGCAGAAGCCCTAGCATCTGACCTGCTCTTGTGGCCACATTATTTATGTGGCTGATCAAGTTAAGCTTCTGGTCAATGTGACCTTCAGGATGTTGAAGGCGGGGGATTTGGCAATGGTAATATCGTTGAATGTCAAGGGGCGGTGGTTAGACTCTTGCTTGTTGGAAATAGTCATTGCCTAGCACTTGTGTGGCACGAAAGTTACTCGCCACTTATCATCACAAGCCTGAGTGTCGTCCAGATCTTGCTGCATGTGGGCATGAACTGCTTCATTTTCTGAGGAGTTACAAATGACACTGAACACTGTGCAGTCATCAGTGAACATCCCCACTTCTGACCTTATGATGGAGGCAAGGTCATTGATGAAGCAGCTGAAGATGGTTGGGCCTAGGACACTGCCCTGAGGAACTCCTGCAGCTATGCCCTGGGGCTGAGATGATTGACCTCCAATGACTACAGCCATCTTCATTTGTGCTAGGTATGACTCCAGCCAGTGGAGAGTTTTCCCCCTGATTCCCACTGACTTCAGTTTTACTCGGCTTTCTTGATGCAACACCCAGTCAAGTGCTGCCTTAATGTGAAGGGCAGACATTCTCACCTCACCTCTGGAATTCAGCTCATTTATCCAGTTATTGTGAGTAAGTGCCACTTGATAGCACTGTCGACGAGACCTTACATCACTTTGCTGATGATTGAGAGTAGACTGATAGGGCAGTAATTGGCCGGATTGGATTTGTCCTGCTTTTTGTGAACAGGACATACCTGGGCAGATTTTCACATTGCTGTATAGATGCCAGTGTTGTAGCTGTACTAGAACAGTTTGGCTTGAGGCGCGGCTAGCTCTGGAGCACAAGTCTTCAGCCCAACAGCCAGGATGTTGTCGGGGCCCACAGGCTTTGCTGTATCCAGTGCGCTCAGCCATTTCTTGATATCATGTGGAGTGAATCGAATTGGCTGAAGACTGGCTTCTGTGATGGTGGGAATGTCAGGAGGAGGCCGATGTGGATCATCCACTCTGCACTTCTGGCTGCAGGTGGTTGTAAACGCTGAAGCCTTGTCTTTTGCACTGACGTGTTAGGCTCCACCATCATTGAGGATGAGGATATTCATGGAGCCTCCTCCTCCCATTCGTTGTTTTATGGTCCATTCACGACTGGATGTGACAGGACTGCAGAGTTTTGATCTAATCTGTTGATTGTGGGATCACTTTGCCCTGTCTATGGCATGCTGCATCCGCTGTTTAGCTTGCATATAGTCTGTGTTGCAGCTTCCCCAGGTTGGCACCTCATTTTTAGGTACGCCTTGTGCTGCTCCCGGCATGCTCTTCTACACTCCTTACTGAACCAGGGTTGGTCCCCTGGCTTGATGGTAATGGTAGAATGAGGGATATGCCGGGCCGTGAGGTTACAGATTGTGGTGGAACAACATTCTACTGCTGCTGATGGCCCACAGCGCCTCATGGATGCCTAGTTTGAGTTGCTAGATCTGTTCTGAATCTATTCCATTTAGAAAGAAAGACATATTTATATAGCGTCGTTCATTACCACCGGACGTATCAAAGTGCTTTACGGCCAAAGAAGCACTTTTGGGGTGTAGTCACTGTTGTAATGTGGGAGACACGGCAGCCAATTCATTCACAGCAAGCTTCGACAAACAGTACAGTGGTAGTTGCTCACAACACGATGGAGGGTGTCCTCAGTGTGAAGGTGGGACTTCATCTCCACAATGACTGTGAGGTGGTCACTGCCATCAATGCTATCATGGACAGATACATCTGTGACAGGTAGATTGGTGAGGACGGGGTCAAGTCGGTTTCCCCTCGTGTTGGTTCTCTTCACCACCTGCCGCAGGCCCAGTCTGGAAGCTATGTCCTTCAGGTCTCGGCCAGCTCGTTCAGTACTGGTGCTACCGAGCCACTTTTGGTGATGGACATTGAAGTACCCAGAGTACGTTCTGTGCCCTTGCTATTCTTAGTGCGTCTTTCAAATGGTGTTCAACACGGAGCAATACTGATTCATCAGCTGAGGGAGGGCGGTAATCAGCAGGAGGTTTCCTTGCCCATGCTGGACCTGAGGCTATTCATGAGGTCCGGAGTCAATGTTGAGGATTCCCAGGGCCACTCCCCTCCGACAGTATACCACTGTGCCGTCTCCTCTGGTGGGTCTGTTCTGCCGGTGGGACAGGATATACCCAGGGATAGTGATAGAGGAGTCTGGGATATTGGCTGAAAGGTATGAGTATAACTATGTTCCACTATTGCTTGACTAGCCTGTGCGACAAGTCCCCAAATGTTCGTGAGGAGGACTTGGCAGGGTCGACTGGGCTGGATGTGCCGTTGTCCGTAACCAGTGCGGAGGTCAATGCTGGGTGGTTCATCCAGTTTTATTCTTCTTATTGTTTTTCGTAGCAGTTTCTTATAACTGAGTGGCTTGCTTGGCCATTGGAGTCACAGATCAGCCTGACCAGGTAAGGAAGGCAGATTTCCTTGTTGAAAGGTTTTTATGACAATCCGACAGTTTCATGGTCACCATTACTGATACTGGTGTTTTAATTCCAGATTTATTTAATTCTCTGAATTTAAATTCCCCAGTTGCCGTGGTGGGATTTGAACTCACGTCTCTGGATCATTAGTCCAGGCCTCTGGATTACTAATCCAGTAACATAATCACTATGCTACCGTTCCCTGCAAGTTTCGGGTAACAGATGGTCAGGAGAGCATTGGAATAGTCACGTCGAGAGGTAACAAAGGCATGAATGAGGCTGCCTGCAACACTTTAGGTGAAGCAGGGGTGGAGACGGTGATGTTATGGGGGTGAATGAAAGCGGTCTTGGGAATGGAGTGCACATGGGTCGGAATCTCATCTCGTGGCCCAATAAGTCTGGTTCAGCCTCACACAGAATAAAACGAGGACATTTTACTGTATGGTCGGAGAATCCACAGGTTGAAAAGTGAAGCAGCCTATCACCAGTCAGAAGTAGTTGAACAAAGACACTATGGGCCTTGGTCCTTCCCCTTGGGTTTTCAATAAAAAACATGGAGAACATTAATAAAAGCCTCCCACACTGAATGAACGTTATGACCCCATGTCCAGGTGTGGTGTTTCCCTGTGAGTCCTGTACCACGTTATCGAAACAGAGAAATTTCAAAGGGGTAGAACTTGGTCCTCATTGTTTCCGGGCAGGAAACTGGGACAAAAAGGACCAATTTTGCACGATATCTCGCACCAGATCAGCGTGTGTTTTAAGGGCTCCACCATATTATTATAGGCAGCTTTGCTGTCATCCTGAGCAGCTCTCTAAAACAGTTGTTAGGCCTCTTGTGATATAAATAAGCGACCCAAGGCTCATTTTGAGCCCTCTTTCAGAAATTGGCCTGGATTGAATGGAGTCAGGGGAAACAGGAGTGATCCCCGAATGTACATTCCCGCGATCGCCTCGTGTTGCTGTTCTAGCCCCCTTCCGGAACTTAACTTCGGGCCGTTGCCGGTGAGGCAAGATTCCCGAATTCCCTCCCAGTAAAATGTGTCGCTGCCTGTGGAGGTCCAGCAGGTGATGGCAGCTCATGTATAAAATGTTAATGAGGACCGAGGACCAATTTCGGGCCGGCCTCAGGTTTTGGATATGCTCTGTCGCCGCACCGCTGGTTATAGACCCAAAAACGGTCCGTAAATAATTTCCAGCCCAATATTTCAGAGCATCAACCTCTGGGGACCAGTGCAGAAGCTTTGACTTGCCTGAGACGATTGAGCTCAGCTGTGGAACGAGTGGTAAAGTGGACAGCAAACTATCCTTTCCTCTCAAACGATGGCTCTAACTGACCACACATTGATAATGTGACTCAGGGTGGGGAAAGATCAAGTGGTGAGGGAAACGGAACTGTCCCACTGGTGGAGGAGTGATTGCTCTTGTGAGCTTTGGGCTGAGGTTCCATGTGGGACTTTACTCTGCAGCTTTCTGTGCTACACCCGGTCCAGGAGTACTTGATGCTGACTGGGGGTCATCTGAAATGTGGAGAATATCCCAGTCCCCAGCACTGATATCTCTTCCCCTGACTGACACTTTAACAAACGTGTAAATTAACATAACTACAGGTGTTCCCACGATTTGGGAGGTCAGGCGTCATTCATGCATGTGCAGAAGGTAAGGGGAGAGAGAGAGAGAGGAGAGAGAGAGAGAGAGAAGGACTGAGAAGAGGAGAGAAGTCATCTCGAGATTATTGAGCGTTTCATATAGATACTATTGAGAGTTTCAGCAATTTGATTTTTTTGTGATATATTATTATGTCTGGCCACGAGTCCGACAGTGGGCAGGAGGTGGAAGGTAGGAGGAGAGCCAAACCCTTCTCCGACAAGACCAACGAGGCCCTCATCGGAGAGGTGCACTCACGGTGGGCCCAATTAACCTGGGGTGGGCATGGGAAACCTCCACCCTGGGCGTACCAAAAGATGTGGAGTGAGAGCGGCGACGTGGTCTCGTCGGCATCCCACAAGGCGAGGGGGTCCGACCAGTGCCGAAAGTGCTGGAACAGCCTGGTTGCTTCGGCAAGATTCAGCAAATTGTAATTATAATTATAAATGTCCAGGATTGAAATTAAGCTTGTTGTTCTTACCATGACCTTGTGGCTGAATATTAAGCAGGTCAGAGACAGTGCTCTCTCACAGGATGTGCACAACATGGATGCTGCCTGGAAATTTAACATTAACTGCCATGATTATTTGGCTGTGGGCGACAACGAGCAGCACATTCAGAGAGAGAATCCCTTTCAGTTACAAAACACCTCCGCATCCCGTAAAGGTACTTTCATGGTGATGTACATGCAGTTTATTGCTCCCTGCAACTTGGAGAAGTTTGCTGTTCTCGAGAAACCCAAGTCCGCTCAGTCTGCACCTCCCTGGTCATAGGGAAGCTTATAAAGTCCATCCTGCGTGCGTAAAGTGCTTGAGTCACCTGTTGAATGGAGCAATGTGCGGCGTGCTGAGAGACACAACAGATGTAGCCAGCTGAATCCTGAAAGGAGCCCGATGCGTAGAAGAATAGTGCCGCAGTAACCTTTACCTGAATGGGCAGTACGGTCCTAATAGTGCTGGTAGGCTGCAGATCCCCCTTGAGGAGCTGGCATATCTCATCAATGACCCCCTTTCGGAAGCGCAGCCTCCTAAGGCACATGTTATCAGACAAGTTGAGGTAAGATTGCTTTTCCCTGTAAGTTCATCGGCTGTACATTCTCCTCCTCCGCCTTCGCATTAGTTTGCCACCTCTTTGATTGGACCCTTCACTAAACCCTTCACTAAACCCAACTTCAGACTTCAGCATGTGAGCATTTGCAAGTAATGGTAGAGAAGTTACAGATCCCATCAATATCACTATTGCTATTAATGACCTTTGTATTAAAATAAATATAAATATAAATGTGAGTGGATCAATCAATAACTATAAGGCCCTTAAATAATTTACAAATTATAAGGGCCTTCTTTAAGCAGCCTCGCACTTCCTCTGACGTTCAAAATGGCATCCATAGTGCCAAGTTCTGTGAGGAACGGCAGGTTTTCTCCAGCGATGTCCAGCGATCTTCTCGGCGAGCGATAAGCCCAGCGATGTGTGGGCGATGTGCTGAAAATTGCTTTGAGTGATGTGTGGCCGATCTGTTCTGTTACACTCATAATAAGTGCGAGACTGAGTACTACGTGCAATGAGCAAGTGTGACCTTAGCTCCTTTATTAAGGTTCAAGAGTGCAGGTACCTCGTGGGTGGCCTGCTTATATACTGGGTTCCCAATGGATGCTGGGATCCCTTGGGACTTCAATGGGTGTGCCCTCTGGTGATCAAGTGGTGCTGGTAGGCTGCCCCATCACTCCCCCATGAAGTCAATAATACACTTATTTACAAGGTGAGACGATCTGGGGCTTTGCGCTCCATTGTCGATTATCTCGGTACAAATAGTGGTGTGGGAAGGTTGGTCAATACTTCACTGGGCTGTTGGGCAGCCGCCCTTGCCGGACTGCTGGTGATGATGAATTCGGTTTTGTGGTCAACTGTGATGTCAGTTACCACTTGTGTGTGTGTTGGAAGGTCAAAGTTGGCGGTGTCCTCTTCGGGTTGTTCGTAGCTGTTGGTGAACCGCAATTTGATTTGGTCCAAATGTTTTCTGTGCATTTGGCCATTAGTCAGTTTGACCTGAAACACCCTCCTTCCTTCTTTGGCTGTGCCTGTGCCAACGAGCTATTTGGGTCCATGTCCATAATTGAGCACAGACACAGGATCATTGATCTTAATGTCACTTGATAAATTTGCGCGGTCATGGTACACACTTTGTTGATGCCACTTGCCCTCCACATGATCATGGAGATCAGGGTGGATATCAGAGAGCCTTGTCTTATGCACCCTTTTCATGAGCAGCTCAGCTGGGGGAATCCCGGTGAGTGAGTGGGATCTGGTGCGGTAGCTGAGCAGCACTCGGGACAACCGGGTCTGCAGGGAGTCTTCCAGCACACGTTTCAAGCTTTGCTTGATGGTCTGAACTGCCCGTTCCACCTAGCCGTTGGATGCGGGCTTGAACGGGGCAGATGTGACATGTTTGAACCCGTTGCGGGTCATAAATTCCTTGAATTCAGCACTGGTGAAGCACGGCCCATTGTCGCTGACTAGGACATCAGGCAGGCCGTGCATGGCAAACATGGCTCGTAAGCTTTCAATGGCCGCCGTGAATGTGCTTAAAGACATTATTGCACATTCAATCCATTTTGAGTAAGCGTCCACGACAAATAAAACATTTTGCCTAGGAATGGGCCCGCATAGTCTACATGGATCCTTGACCACAGTTTGGATGTCCATGACCACAAACTTAGCGGTGCCTCTCTGGGTGCATTGCCCAACTGAGAGCAAGTGTTGCACTGGCGCACACATGACTCTAAATCTGAGTCGATGCCAGGCCACCATACATGAGACCTGGCTATGGCTTTCATCATTACGATGCCTGGGTGGGTGTTGTGCAGTTCGCAAATAATTGTGTCTCTGCCTTTCTTGGGGAAGACCACGCAATTGCCCCACAAAAGACAGTCCACCTGCAGGGACAACTCGCGTTTGCATCTGTGGAACGACTTAATTGCTTCCTGCATCTCCACTGGGACACTGGACCAGCTCCCATGGAGAAAACAGCTTTTTACCAAGGACAGTACAGGATCCTGGCTGGTCCAGGTTCTGATCTGGCGGAGGACTTCTCATTCTCAAAAGCCTCCATGACCATGAGCAAGTCCGCTGGCTGTGCCATTTCCCAGTGGGCAATGGTAGCCGACTGAGAGCATCTGCGCAGTTCTATGTGCCTGGTCTGTGGCGGATTACATAGTTGTATGCCAACAGCGTGAGGGCCCATCTTTGGATGCGGGCAGAGGCATTGGTATTAAACCCTTTGCTCTCCGAGAGTAGCGATCTGAGCGATTTGTGATCAGTTTCGAGCTCGAACTTGAAGCCAAATAAGTACTGGTGCATTTTTTTTACCCCATAAACATATGCCATAGCCTCTTTTTCAACCATGCTGTAGGCCCTTTCGGCCTTGGGACAAACCACTGGATGCATACGCAACCGGTTGCAAAATCCCCGATTCATTAGTCTGTTGTAACACATACCCGACCCCATATGACGACGCATCACAAGCTAATTCTGATCGTTTACATGGGTTATACAGAACAAGCAGTTTGTTAGAACACAATAAATTTCTGGTTTCCTTAAAGGCAGCCTCTTGTGAAGTCTCCCATACCCAGTCGTCTCCCTTGTGCAGTAGTGCATGGAGGGGTTCTAGCAGGCTGCCTATCCCAGTTCGGAAATTAGAAAAATAGTTAAGGAGTCCCAGGAACGACCGCAGCTCCGTCATGTTCTATGGTCGCGGCGCATTCTTGATGGCCTCCATCTTGATGTCGGTGAGTATGATGCCATCTGCTGCGATTCTCCTCCCTAAGAATTCGATGTCCTGTAAAAGGAAAATATACTTCGAGCATTTCAACCTGAGCCCCACGCGATCCAACCGACTAAGAACCTCCTCCAGATTCTTCAAGTGCTCCATGGTGTCCCAACCTGTAATCAATATGTCATCCTGGAAGAGCACTGTGAAAGGATCCGACTTTAGCAGGCTCTCCATGTTCCGCTGGAAGATCGCTGCGGCTGACCGAATCCTGAATGAGCACCGGTTATAGAGAAACAGAACTCTGTGCGTGTTGATGCAGGTGAGGCCTTTCGAAGACTCCTACAGCTCCTGCGTCATGTAGGCCGAGGTCAGTTCCAGCTTGGTGAACGTCTTCCCTCCAGCCAGGGTCGCAAATAGGTTGTCTTCCTTGGGTAGCGGGTACTGATCCTGCAGCAAAAACGATTAATCGTTACTTTATAGTCCCCGCAAATTCTAACCGTACCGTCTTCCGTGAGTACTGGGACAATCGGACTGGCCCAGTCATTGAATTCCACCAGCACAATGATGCCTTCATGTTGCAGCCTGTCCGGCTCGATTTCCACTTGTTCACGCATCATATACGGTACTGCCCGAGCCTTGTGGTGGATGGATCGTGTACCGGGAACCAAATGGTTCTGCACTTTCGCCCCCGAGAAGCTTCCAATGCCTGGCTCGAATAACGATGGGAACTTGCTTAGAACTTGGGTACATGAGGTGTCGCTGACGGACGAAAGCACTCGGATGTCGTCCCAGTTCCAACGGATTTTCCCCAGCCAAACAACGTGGCACAATCCACAGTGGGAGTTCGTGTACTGCTCCATCATAGGAGACTTTGACTTCAGCACTGCCAATTACAGAGATTAGTTCTTTGGTGTAAGTCCTTAATTTGGTGTGAATGGGTCTGAGCTTGGGCCTGTGTGCCTTCTTTCCCCACTGCCCGTCGAAGGACTTTTTACTCATTGTGGATTGACTTGCCCCCGTGTCCAGCTCTATAGATACTGGAATGCCGTTCAGTTCAACTTTCGACATTGTGGGTGGGCATTTTGCGTGAATGTGTGTAACTCGTACAATTCTGCCTCCTCAGTACAAGTTTCCAATTCAGTCTGATCCACTGTAGCTTGATCTTCCTCTGCAACATGGTGGTTTGCAGGGTTTGCAGCTCGCCTGCACATTCATTGGAGGTGTTCCATTGTTCTGCAAACATTCCTTGCATAGTGCTTAAAGCGGCATTGATGGGGCCAATGATCACCTCCGCAGCACTGACAGGATGTTAACTGCCTCGCATTAACAGATGATGGCGGACTCTGGGTCAATTGAGGTCGGGCCACAGCAGCCGGCGTGTACATTCTGTCATGACATTTCTGCTCAAAACCGGCATTACTTTATGCACAGTAGTGGCCGAAACTTCTTTGTTCTGTGCAATCTGCCTGGTGTTGTCTCTGGTGGAAGTAAATTCCTGGGCTAGCGTTATGGCTTTACTCAGATTCAGAGTTTCTATAGTCTACAGTTTGCGAAGGATTGTCTCATGTCCGATGCCCAGTACAACAAAGTTTCTGAGTATTTGTTCTAGGAATCCCTCAAACTCACAATGTCCTGCGAGGCGCCTTAGTTCGGCGACATAGCTCGCCACTTCCTGGCCCTCTGACCATTGACATATGTAGAACCGATATCTCACCATTAAAACGCTTTCCTTAGGATTTAGGTGCTCCCGGACCAGCGTACACAATTCATCATAGGATTTCTCTATTGGTTTTGCCGGGGCCAGGAGATTTTTCACCAGGCCATAGGTTGTTGCCCCGCAGAGAGTTAGGAGGATCGCCCTTCGTTTGGTGGCGTTCTCATCCCCTTCGAGCTCATTGGCCACAAAGTATTGGTCGAGTCTATCCACGAAGGCCTCCCAATTGTCCCCTTCTGAGAACTTCTCCAGGATGCTGACTGTTCTTTGCATTTTTGCGTGGTTGTTCGTTATCTCGTCGCCAATTGTTACACTCATAACAAGCAGTGAGACTGAGTATTGTGTGCAATGAGCAAGTGTGACCTTAGCTCCTTTATTAAGGTTCCAGTGTGCAGGTTTCGTGGGTGGCCTGCTTATATACTGTCTTCCCAAGGGATGCTGGGATCCCTGGGACTCCAACAGGTAGGCCCTTTGGTGGTCAGGTGTGATGCAGATTACAAAGGGTTAAATACATAACAAGCTCGGCGATCTGTGGGTGATGTGCTGAAAGTTGCGTCGGGCGATGTGTGGCTGATGTGTGGGTGATCAGCTTGGCGATGTGACATGAAATTTGGGCCGGCGATTTTTCGGGCAATTAACTGTCACCAAGATGATGCTCACCATTGATGTATGACCTGCACATCCAGCAGTGTGTCAGCCTTGTAAATAACACCTACGTTCTTTCAGGCAAAGCGATAATTGATGAGCTCCTGATGTAAGGCTCATGCAGCTATCATGCCACCATGGGCCCTTTCATGCGGTCTACAGGGGGGGGCGGGGGCATTGCTTCAGCGTCAGCCAGATTGCCTGCACCAATGTCAGCATCTGCCTCCTCGTCCTCCTCTTCCTCGCTCTGGTGAGGTGGACTGTCAGACTCATCAATCAATTCTTGTCCCCTCCTGATAGCCAAGTTGTGCAGCATGGAGCACACCACCACGACTTGAGCTACCTGCTCAGGGTGGTATTGTAGTGAGCCTCCTGAGTGGTCCAGGCATCTGAAGTGCTGCTTCAGCACTCCAATGGTTTTCTCCACGATATTGTGAGTTGCTCTGTAACTCTTGTTGTATCGCCTCTTAGCCTCGGTGTGGGTATCACGCAGGGGGTGTCATCAGCCAGGTGGCGAGGCTATATCCTTTGTCACCAAGCATCCAGCATTGACCTTGTGGCTCATTGTTAAACAAGTCAGATACAGTGTTCTCACGCAGGATGTGAGCATCATGCATCCTGCCTGTAAATTGAGCATTCACTGCCAGTATAATTTGCTGGTAGTTGACAACCAGTTGGACATTTAGGGAGTGGAAGAATTCCTTGCAGCCTCTTAGCATCCTCCTCACAGCTAACACTGCCTCTCAGCTAAGTGTCATCTGAAAACTTGGAGATATTACATTCAATTCCTTCGTCCAAATCATTAATGTATATTGTAAATAGTTGAGGGTCCCAGCACTGAACCTTGCGGTACCCCACTACTCATGCCTGCCATTCTGAAAAGGACCCATTTATTCCTACTCTTTGCTTCCTGTCTGCCAACCAGTTCTCTATCCATGTCAATACATTACCCTCAATATCATCTGCTTTAATTTTGCACACTAATCTATTGTGTGGGATCTTGTCAAATGCCTTTTGAAAGTCCAAATACACCACATCCACTAGTTCTCCCTTGTCCACTCAACTAGTTACATCCTCAAAAAATTCTGCAAGATTTGTCAAGCATGATTTCCCTTTCATAAATCCATGCTGACTCAGACTGATCCTGTCATTGCTTTCCAAATGCGCTGCTATTACATCTTTAATAATTGATTCCAACATTTTCCCCACTACCGATGTCAGGCTAACTGGTCTATAATTCCTTGTTTTCTCTCTCCCTCCTTTTTTAAAAAGTGGGGTTACATTAGCTACCCTCCAATCCATAGGAACTGATCCAGAGTCTATAGAACATTGGAAAATGACCACCAATGCATCCACTATTTCTAGGACCACTTCCTTAAGTACTCTGGGACACAGATTATCAGGCCCTGGGGATTTATCGGCCTTCAATCCCATCAATTTCGCTAACACAAATTCCTGACTAATAAGGATTTCCTTTAGTTCCTCCTTCATGCTAGACCCTCGGTCCCCTAGTATTTCCGGAAGGTTATTTGTGTCTTCCTTAGTGAAGACAGAACCAAAGTATTTGTTCACTTGGTCTGCCATTTCTTTGTTCCCCATTATAAGTTCACCTGATTCACCAGATTCAACATCCTGCCAAGGTGCCTGCATCGCGATGTGCATACAGTCTATTGCTCCCTGCACCTTGGGGAAGTTTGCAATTCTGGAGAATCCTAGAGCCCTCTGTGTCTCCCAGGTCATAGGGAAGCTGATCAAGTCCCTCCTGCTTCAGTGACCTGTCTAATGTCGCGATGAGTGCCATGCCGAGAAAGTCCGCAAATGTCACCAGCTGTGGCCTGAAAAGAACCCGAGGCATAGAATGACAGTGTTGCAGTGACTTTGACCTTGACTGACAGTGCAGTACTGATGGTACTGGCAGGCTGCAGATCTGCCCTTATCAGCTGGCATACCTCAGAGATAATCTCTTTGTGAAAGTGCAGTCTCCGAAGGCAGATGGTGTCGGGCAAGTTGAGCTAAGAATGCTTGCGGCCGGTGTAACTTCTCATCCTCCTCATCTGTCTGTCACTTCTTACATTGGGCACATAATGTAGTGGAGCGTTCCTTCGGCGATGTCGAGTCTGCTGCATGTATTTGGTCACCAAGACAGGGTGAGAAAGGACAGGCCCCATTGCAGTAGCTCTCTGTTTTCCACCGATTGCTCACAAACAAGGAATGTCCCAACGAAGACACCTCTTCAATTCCAATCAGTCACAGTATGGTCAAGATGTTTTTAGAGATGTTCACATCAACTCCAAAGACCTGCAGAGTACATCCGAACTCCACCGAGGTTGAAGCACAGCAGCTTTTTAAAGGATGCGACATGTGATCTAGAACATGGTGTCCATAACGCTGTGATTCGTTCCGGTTAGTTCGACTTTTTGTGGTCGTTTTTTTGGGCGAGCGATATTGTGGCCGATATGTGTGCGAGGTGGTGAAATTGACAATGGGCGATCTCCATGGCCGCTAGTTTAGGTAAATATGCTCTTTACGACAAAAAACAATGGGCGGGCGTTAATATTGAATCTCGGCGTTAATTGCGTGCGGAAAGTAACGCTGGGCGATATTATGGGCGTTGAATTGGCCCATTCTGCTGATTCCACCCAAGAAAAGTGGGCGGACAGTAATATTTTTTCTCGGCATTAAGCCCATGGGGAAAGTAATGCTCGGCAATAAGTTCCCGAAAAATGCCCGCCAGTTTCCATTTTGTGCCAAAATGGGTGATATATGGGCGTTATACGTTATTTCAGCGGTTAAATGAGCGTTCAGTGGGCATTAAGCATGCAAAAAAAGTGGAAGTTCTAGCCCTTGGAGTGTTATATTGAGAGCGTGAATATGGTTGTTAAGCTGAAATTAATGCCCAGACTTTCAGATTGTTAGCGTTAGTGTTTTCTCTGAAGAATCACTCAACACTCAGGGTCGGTTCCAATGCTGAAGCAGCTTTATTACGCTCAGCGGGAAGGAAAAACTCAGGACCGTATCCAGGTTTCTCTTCACAGAACAAAGAGTTACATGTACCTTTATATGTTTTACAACAGTTACAAAACAGCTTACTGCAGTTACACAGCTCATCACGGCTGGACACAAGCCAATCATAACGATTATAGATTACATATAGGTTTTTTAATCCAATAGAATTCTCCTAGTAACCAGGGAACCATTGTCAATTTGGGTTGATCGATGACTTTATATGTTCTCTCCCTAGTTCTTTCATCTGGGAGAAATAATTGGTTTGTAGCCTTGTTTACAGCAAATGGTTTCCCTCTTATCTTTCTTCCTGGGGAATTAATTGGTTTATGGCCTTGTTCACAGGAGATGGCTTCCTTCTTATCTCTGCCTTCCCAGGCATTCCTACAGTGGGCCTCACAGGGTTATTGCTCGGTCAGTGAACGTTCAACAGTTCACAGTTTGACTACCTGATTTCCCATAATGCCTGGGCAGCCATTTTATGTGTGTGTCCATTTAAGCTTATGTGAGTTCTAAATATCCAGCAGGTGCCTAATGCCTAAGTCTATATATATCTTTCGACTCTCTACAACAATTCCCCCTTTCGGTAAAGGGACTAGCCCTAGTCCCCTTTTAACCGAAATACTGCCTTTATCTGATATTTGTGCACGGCCCGGTATTCCTTGCCTCAACGTGCTGGCCAGTCACGCGGTTTCAGGAGTTCCGGTTGCTCAAATCAAATTAACAAAGGCTAGCTCCTCCCGTCCCCTTATCAAACAGACTTGTTTAATATCCAGGGAACGGTGATTGGTCCGTTTCTGCCGTTTGTGGCGCCTGCATACCTGGCAGGCCATCACGCCCCATGTTATTGCTAAGATTAATTGTATTCCGACCAGTGTGTGTGAAATAATTCGAATCCATGGGTGGATGTTCACATTTATTCCCCAGTCCCAGACCTTTCTCCACCAACTCTGACTTTGTAAGTCTACCTCGGTATCTTCTTTGATTTTAGTTTGTAGCTGGTGATAGAGTTTTACAGATTGACCCACTCTGAGCCTCAACTCCCGTAATACTTCGGTTAGATGTGGGATAGGGACCTGCTCTGGCTCGTCATAATCCTGCAAATGATCATGGAGCTGATCAGTTACTTCAATAACTTCGGACTTCCGGCGCCTAACCTGGGTGATATGCGCTTGCCCGATCGCGACAGGTTGTAGTGGTGTAAAGCAAAAGTTTGGCTGCGGTATAGGGCACTG
Source organism: Pristiophorus japonicus (assembly GCF_044704955.1). NCBI lineage: Eukaryota > Metazoa > Chordata > Chondrichthyes > Pristiophoridae > Pristiophorus > Pristiophorus japonicus. The sequence continues at coordinate 234,611,515 of NC_091983.1, forward strand.
CAGGCCATTATACTGGTATGAACGCTCAGTAGTAGAGACGCAGTATCTTCCCCTCCCTCCGTAGCCTGCCCTCGCGAAGTGCATGTGTGCGGGCACTATTTCTAGTACACACCCATTGGTTCGGTTAAACCCGCACTCGTCTAGTTCGCCTCGGCCCACCGGGTGAGGGCATACTGTGATTTCCCCCCTTTGCTTGCAATCTGCTAGGGAAATCCCGGTAAGTATGTTGTTTCGACGAACGGCAGAGGTGGTGGTTAGGTAGTAGCGTATGGAGACATTTTCCCGTATTACTCCGATATTCTCTAGTTGGTATAAGGGGAACGGCCCTGAGTCCGGCGTTGCTATGGGGATCAACAGGACTATCCCTATCCCGGTAGTCCTACCCATCTGGCAATCTGGAATTGCGGGGTATACTCGGGTCAGTCCCTTCAGAGTACAATTATCCAGTGTCCCCCTTTGGTTCGCCAACTGAGCTAAATGTGAACTGTCTATCCAATCGGGTACCTCCCCGCGTTGGATCTGGTTGAGGTTGTGGCGGATCTGTCCCACCATCCACAGACCATAAGCATGACAGAGTTGCCCCTGTCTTTGCTTTATTGTATCTTCTTGTTCTCTATCAATGAGGTGATTGATGGTTTTAGCGTGAGCTTCCAGGACTGAGATGCCATCCAACTGGATTTCGGCCCCCTCCTTTCCTAGGTTGGCCTGGTCTTCCTGGTTTTGCTCCACCCTCTCCAATAACCCCTTCATCACCCCTTTAAGCTGTTCTACCCTCTCATTTAGCCCTTGTATGTCTATCGAGTTCACTACGGAGGTTCCTGTATTGAAAACGGTAGCAACATCATTTACTATTTCCCTCTTCACCCTGGGTGCTAACCCCTGTCCCCGGAACTTACTGGCACCCATGGCATCGGCAGCCTGCTGCATTACGACTTTACTTAATACATTGTACATCTTCCTTGACTGTTCGGTACAATATTCCGGCATCTGGATGCCTGAAATATTGATCAGAACAGGCACAATTTCATGTTTAACATTATCATACAATAATTCCCCTTCGTTGTACATTGCAATCCCATTTTCTGGTCCCTTAGTAGTTATGGGACAAGGCAGTTCTTCGGGCAATGTAGTGATTCTTATGGGGCGCGGTGTCGGAGGGGGTGAGAAACATACATACAATTATATTGCAGCCGCCCCCGCCTCCTCGTAATACCCACACAGCCCCATTCCCTTCTTGCGGATGACTGATTGCTGGGATTGTCCCGGAGGCGCGCAAATTATGCCGAAAGTACATTCATCAGGCCCTTTGACATCCCTCCGTTTAATGCATCTGCTCCTTATACCCGTGGAGCACTGTACACATACTCTTATTCTTATTAGGATTCTTATTAGGATTCACTTGTAACCATGCATTAAAATAAGTCCTGTCCTTGCTCCAGTCCTTGGTTGCTGGGATGCACATTCCGTCCGTTAAATTAAACAAGACTCCATAGTTCATATAGTTGTTTATTTCCAGCGTGCTCTGCTGTCCGTCGGTGTTGCCCAGGGTACGTGCATGTCGCAGGGCTATCCATATTACGAGTAGCGCCTTTCGTATTCCCATTCCGGTAAGTATTATCTGTAATTTTAAACAGACGGCCTGGTCGTCACCAGGGGTTAAGCTTTTTTGCTCTACGAGTGTCCCTGTCACCCTGCAAAATCAGAAGGACAAGGTTATAATCGAACCATTTCGAGCTGAATCTGTAGGGCGTGCGCCCGTGTCTTTACCCACTTAAATATTACCCAAACTCCTATTATGACCAAGGCCAAAGCTATTCCTCCAAACATCGCTGTCTGCTTTACCGTTAGGTTGGGTTTGTGGACTACACCTACCCACCGTGGGGTACATTGGCTCTATTGCCAGAGGTGATGGTGCTATGGCTGCGCACTGCACTATCCGTCTAGTCCCGTTATCTCTTCCAGCCTGTTTATCTTAGCTTTTAACTCTTCAATTTGTTTTATTGAATATTTATTTCTTTATTGTATCAGGCAAGTATTATTACATAAGCTAGTTCTGTTTTTATTTTTGTTTCCTCTGTTAGGTGAGTCTTTTTTTTTCCCTATTAAGAAATCCAAATTAATAATGTTCAGTATAAAACGGCTGTCAATGGAAAGGGTTAACTCCTTTCCAGGTTTGTAAGAAGACCTGATGTCATTACGTGACTTCACGTAATCATCTGAAAAAAAAGTCTTTGTGCCTTCAAAACTGGCTTCGAAATTAGGAATCCGTTAAACAGCATAAATCATTAGAGTAAACTCCAATGTTTTCTTAACTTCTAATTCAAGTACTTGCCAAAGAATTTTTTTTTTTTTAAATTGTTTTAAAACAAGACCACACATACAATAGCAATTTTGTTTACTGAAATTCAATTCTGTTTTTTTTTTTATTTCTCTCTTTCTCCTCGTTATCTTCAAAACCCTCCTGCTTGTTTAGACTGTTCGGGACATTTTGGAAATCTTTTCAAACTGCATTGAAACATTTTCATAATTGAAAATTCGAATCCATGTAGAGTGTTTTTTACTTATTCCAATTTTTTTTTTTTCCTCTTCTAATTAAACCAATATCTTTTTCACAGCAAACATCAACTAGTATTTAGTAAGTTATGTCTTTTTCCATTTAGTCCGTTACATCTTTTTTTTTTTCTTTCTTCAAATTAGGTTTTGTATTTTACACGGAGGGTTCGTAACTCCATAAAGTTGTTAATTTGTTTACTTTCAAAGTGGCGTCTTTATCTTTTTCTTTTTCTCCATAACTGGAATGGAGACCAGCTTTGAGAGTTTGAGTGCTGCCTTTCGTTATCTCAAAATGCTCCAGTTTCAAAGCCGTTACTAAAGCTTGCTGTTTTTTAACATTTTCCAAAAGTTCCTTTTACACCTTCGCAGATAGCTCGCCACTTGCCCAGGAGTTTGACCTGATCAGATTTAATTTAATCTTTTTTTTTTAAAATCCACCTCAGTATTTCCTGTGCCTTCTCTGAATATCTCAAAATCCCAATTCAAACTTTGTAATTTCAATCTTTATTTGAAACTTTTTTTTTTAGAAGCTCTTTTTTTTTAAAGCATTCTTTATCTCATTCCGAGACTAAATTTATGTCTTTCAACCCAATCAATCATTGCATGTTTTCTTTCGGCAAGTAAGTGAGCATGTCAAATAAATATTTTGCTCAACAAACCTATTCTTTATTTGTTTATTCTCCTAGCTCCGTAACTTATCATCCGAATAAATCCACACCTGCGTTTCTAACTTAAATGTCTTAAAACTTCCCACATACAGGACAACATTACAAAGGGTTTAAAAAAAAAGACTTTCACTCTGTTTCTAAAATAAACAGACACTTGCATTCCTCTTCCAACCAGGCTTTCGGAACATGAAAACATAAAACAAAAATTCATTCTGCAGTCAAAAATCACACAGACACTTCTCACTCAACGATCAGACATTTACAACAGTCTCTCTTCTTGTTTTGGCCGGCTCTATTTTTGGATCCATGACCTTTCAGGGAATTCGTAGTTTTATCTAAATAATTCCTCACATAACTAATTCCTGAGGATTCCACCCTGCTTTAATCATTTTTTCAATTAGCTTCTTTTATTTTTCCGCCAGGTGGCGGGTAAGCGACCCTTCTGGTCCCCACTCGAGTTTACTTGTTTTCATGGCCATTCCTGGGTAGGACTGGTATCGTTAGGAATCTACTCTCAGCGGTCCGCTTTCTTTCTAGCGCGACTTGTAGTAAACTGTCTCTTGGCTACTGTCAGGTCACAAGTTCTGCTGTTACACAAACTTATACAATTCTTAAAAACGCGTTTAAGCAATTCCCGCAGTGCTCTACGTATCCTTAACGACTACCTACCACCGCTCAGCCCGTTGGTCCGACCCTGTTCACAGGTTTGGATTCCGTTAGCCGCTGTACACCGCTTGGTTCTATCCCGGGGTATTTCAAATTACACTACTGGGTCCGGAAGATGTCTCTCGGTATCACGATCCCACGGTCTAAGTGTGTTCCCTACGCCTACTTGGTTCCTGGCCGTCACGTGGGACAAAAGTCCTCTTAATTCAGGCTCAGGCTAGGCGTTTGAGATATTAGACCGTCTCCTCATGTCGATCAACCAGCTTCCACCTTCCGCACCCTTTATACTTAAAAATTGTTTTTTATACTCACCCGGGTTTTTTTCCAAGGGCGTCCAGCGACTCCGGGAAATCCCGTCGACTACGCCATTGTTAGCGTTAGTGTTTTCTCTGAAGAATCACTCAACACTCAGGGTCGGTTCCAATGCTGAAGCAGCTTTATTACGCTCAGCGGGAAGGAAAAACTCAGGACCGTATCCAGGTTTCTCTTCACAGAACAAAGAGTTACATGTACCTTTATATGTTTTACAACAGTTACAAAACAGCTTACTGCAGTTACACAGCTCATCACGGCTGGACACAAGCCAATCATAACGATTATAGATTACATATAGGTTTTTTAATCCAATAGAATTCTCCTAGTAACCAGGGAACCATTGTCAATTTGGGTTGATCGATGACTTTATATGTTCTCTCCCTAGTTCTTTCATCTGGGAGAAATAATTGGTTTGTAGCCTTGTTTACAGCAAATGGTTTCCCTCTTATCTTTCTTCCTGGGGAATTAATTGGTTTATGGCCTTGTTCACAGGAGATGGCTTCCTTCTTATCTCTGCCTTCCCAGGCATTCCTACAGTGGGCCTCACAGGGTTATTGCTCGGTCAGTGAACGTTCAACAGTTCACAGTTTGACTACCTGATTTCCCATAATGCCTGGGCAGCCATTTTATGTGTGTGTCCATTTAAGCTTATGTGAGTTCTAAATATCCAGCAGGTGCCTAATGCCTAAGTCTATATATATCTTTCGACTCTCTACAACAAGATGATGTCCCCAGTAATAGGAGAATCAAGGAAAACTTTTGTGGTATGAAGAAAAGTGAACATTTTAAATTAAAGACATGGTGTGGATTTATTTTGACTGAAATTTATGATATATATCACTGTTGAAATGCATGGAGTTTTTTTAAGTGGATAAAATGTAGGACTCGATTTTCCCCAAAACCTTTTTTTAGCGTACTTGAAGAGTTACGCCCATTTTTGGGGGGGCACAAGAACGCTCCCAAAAAACATTCAAAAGTTTCCCCATTTGATTTCTTCATTTTGGCGCAGCCAAACCTGTCCTTTAGTTTTGGAGGTGGAGCCATGATCTGTGCCAAAAAGCTTGGATTACCACGGTAACCAGGGACACAATGCGGGCTGAGGCTGCAAAGTGAAACATACAATCAGCTTCCAACACATTAAAATACATTGCATCAACATAAAAACACATTGAAATACATTGCAGCAACTTAAAAACACATTAAAATACATTGCAGCAACTTAAAAACATATGAAAATACATTGCAACAACATACCTCCAATTATTAAAGCGTTCCCCCCCGCTTCCGATGCCAGTACCGATCCCTGCCCCTATCCCAGGCTGAAGTGCATCCCAGTCTGCATCACCGCCCAGCCCGAGCCCCGAGTGGCTTGCTGGTCTGCACTTTTTCTGACAGACATGCGACAAGCCCCGCCCCTGTCAAGCTCGGCACTCCGCCCACCCCCACTGGCCCCCATCCCAAATCATTCCCTCCACGTCGTGCCGAGAAGCAGGACCTGAGGCTCCGACTCTCTTCACTCGCTCAGGCCCTGGTCATCTCCTCTCTTCCCCCACCGACTCTCTAAACCTCCCCGCCCTGGGGCTGGGAGCGGGGGTCCTGGGGCTTAGAGCTGCGGGCCTGGGGCCGAGAGCGAGGATCCTGGGACCGAGAGCAGGGGTCCTGGGACCGAGAGCGAGGACGGGAAGGAGCTAATGTAACACCACTTTTTAAGAAAGGAGGTCGAGAGAAAATGGGGAATTATAGACCGGTTAGCCTGACATCGTTGGTGGGGAAAATGTTGGAATCAATTCTTAATGATGAAATAGCAGCACATTTGGAAAGCAGTTACAGGATCGATCCAAGTCAGCATGGATTTATGAAAGGGAAATCATGCTTGACAAATCTTCTAGAATTTTTTGAGGATGTAACTAGTAGAGTGGACATGGGAGAACCAGTGGATGTGATGTATTTGGACTTTCAAAAGGCTTTTGACAAGGTCCAACACAAGAGATTAGTGTGTAAAATTAAAGCACATGATATTGAGGGTAATGTATTGACGTGGATAGATAACTAGTTGGCAGACAGGAAGCAGAGAGTCAGAAAAAATGGATCCTTTTCAGAATGGCAGGCAGTGACCAGTGGGGTGCCGCAGGGTTCAGTCCTGGGACCCCAGCTATTTACAATATACATCAATGATTTTCGTGAAGAAATTCAATGTAATATATCCAAGTTTGCAGGTGACACTGAGCTGGGTGGCGGTGTGAGCTGTGAGGAGGATGCTAAGAGGCTGCAGGGTGACTTGGACAGGTTAAGTGAGTGGGCAAATGCATGGCAGATGCAGTATAATGTGGATAAATGTGAGGTTATCCACATTGGTGGCAAAAACAGGAAGACAGAATATTATCTGAATGGTGACAGATTAGAAAAAGGGGAGGTGCAACGAGATCTGGGTGTCATGATACATCAGTCATTGAAGTTTGGCATACAGGTACAGCAGGCGGTGAAGAAGGCAAATGGTATGTTGGCCTTCATAGCAAGGGGATTTGAGTATAGGAGCAGGGAGGTCTTACTGCAGTTGTGCAGGGCCTTGCTGAGGCCACACCTGGAATATTTTGTTCAGTTTTGGTCTCCTAATCTGAGGAAGAACGTTCTTGCTATTGAGGGAGCGCAGCAAAGATTCACCAGACTGATTCCCGGGATGGCAGGACTGACATATGAGGAGAGACTGGATCAAGTGGACATGTATCCACTAGAATTTAAAAGAATGATAGGGGATCTCATGGAAACATATAAAATTCTGATGGGATTGGACAAGTTAGAGGCAGGAAGAATGTTCCCATTGCTGGGGAGTTCCAGAACCAGGGGTCACAGTCTAAGGATAAGGGGTAGGCAGGCCATTTAGGATGGACATGAGGGGAAACTTCTTCACTCAGAGAGTGGTTAACCTGTGGAATTCTCTACCGCAGAAAGTTGTTGAGGCCGATGCTTTAGATATAATTCAAAAGGGAATTAGATATGGCCCTTACGGCCAAAGGGATCAAGGGGTATGGAGAGAAAGCAGAAAAGGGGTACTGAGGTTGAATGATCAGCCATGATCTTATCGAATGGCGGTGCAGGCTAGAAGGGCCGAATGGCCTGCTCCTGCACCTAATTTCTATGTTTCTATGATCCTGGGGCCGAGAGCGATGGCGGCAACGAGCAGAGAAGTGGCGGAGGGCCGAGCGGGAGAGAGAGAGAGAGGCTGGGGGAGAGAGAGAGGCTGGGGGAGAGAGAGAGGCTGGTAGAGAGAGAGAAACATAGAAACATAGAAAATAGGTGCAGGAGTAGGCCATTCGGCCCTTCGAGCCTGCACCACCATTTGATAAAATCATGGCTGATCTTTTCCTCAGTACCCATTTCCTGCTTTCTCTCCATACCCCTTGATCCCGTTAGCCGTAAGGGTCATATCTAACTCCCTCTTGAATATATCCAATGAACTGGCATCAACAACTCTCTGTGGCAGGGAATTCCACAGGTTAACAACTCTCTGAGTGTAGATGTTCCTCCTCATCTCAGTCCTAAATGGCCTACCCCTTATCCTAAGACAGTGTCTCCTGGTTCTGGACTTCCCCAAAATCGGGAACAATATACCCGCATCACACATGACCCGTCCCGTCAGAATCTTGTATATTTCTATGAGATCCACTCTCATCCTTCTAAACTCCAATGTATAAAGGCCCAGTTGATCCAGTCTCTCCTCATATGTCAGTCCGGCCATCCTGGGAATCAGTCTGGTGAACCTTCATTCACTCCCTCAATAGCAAGAACGTCCTTCCTCAGATTAGGAGACCAAAACTGAACACAATATTCCAGGTGGTGCCTCACCAAGGCCCTGTACAACTGCAGTAAGACCTCTCTGCTCCTATACTCAAATCCCCTAGCTTTGAAGGCCAACATACCACTTGCCTTCTTTACCGCCTGCTGCACCTGTATGCCAACTTTCAGTGACTGATGAACCATGACACCTAGGTCTCGTTGCACCTCCCCTATTGTGTTCCTAACACAGATGAGACTGCACACAGGGAGGTTAAAGTAACAGTGACCTTAGTCTTTAATAAGACACTCCAGAGTGAGGAACAGTCCTTAGGGGCCGGCTTATATACAATGGTCCCAAGAGATGCTGGGATCCCTTGGGACTTCAGGGGATGAGCTCCCTGGTGGCAGAACATGTGAGTGCATGCTTTACAGATACACAACATCCCCTTTTCCGAATCTGCCACCATTCAGAGAGGGAGGCCGGGGGAAGAGAGAGGGTGAGAGGCTGGGGGAGTGAGAGGCTGTGGGTCATGGCGGGGGAGAGTAACGGGGGTGGGGGGTGAAATCAGAGGGAACTCAGGGAAGACGGGTCACGTTCTTACAGCCGCCTAGAAGGAACATCGTTGGAGTGGATGATATCCACAAGTCACAACACTGTCAGTATTCACTTAATCCCCAATAAACCTGTTAACAATCTGTACACAATGCCTGCCCCATCTATAGTGGGGTGGCGGGGGAGGATGCACTTGGACTGGGATAAGGCTCTTCGGCTGAGGGAGGCATGCACTTGGACTGGGATAAGGTTAAGTTCGTAGCACTCACTAACTCTCAGCTGTATTGGGGCACTGTTTTACTTTAACACGGGCTGGCCCGTTAACCACCTCTGCTCCTATCGAGCTCCCACAATCATGCTTGTGAGTAGCGAACGTGGCCTGATACTGAGTTAACAGAGCTTGTGTGTTCAGGTCTGTGTGTGTGTGTGTGTAACTATCTCGTATGTCTCGGGCTCCTCAATCGCAGAAACAGCCGATACCCATCTGCTGTGAAAATTTCCTTTCCCAAACAGATCATTCGCATAATCCACGATTACACCACATTTATCGAGGAAATCTGACCCACAACACCTTCCCCATTCATTAAGTACATCTCAACCGGCCTCTCGAGAGTAACATGCTCCAGCCCAAATTTAAACCGTTCCTCCTTTATCTCGGGTGCCTTTTGCATCGATCCGACAAAGGCAGTTAAAGAAATAATCTTCCCTGTGGCCAGAGGATGGCGCTTAGGGCATGGGGTGTGTTTAATGATAACATCCCAACCAGTGTCCACAAGCATTGTCTGTCGCTGGCGGCCGATGCCATCGAGTCGCTAAAAACAGCTCTGGGCCCTGACTCCGTTAGTTGTGTCGAGGAGGCTCAAGTACGTGGGGAGATCCCGTCCGAACTGACCCCTGTCCGGATGGAATTCCTCATCGGCGCCAAACCCCGGAACCTCCCTCGGGAGCCTGCGCCTCACAACTTGAGCCACCTCGGGGAAATCCCCTCCGTGCCTTTCAGTTCTGCGCGGAGGGGTTTCCTGTACGGGCTGCTCCTGCACACTCTCAACCTTGCCATCCTCGCCTGCCATCCGGACACGTCATGGCATACCATCTTGCCATCCGGAGGAGGCGGGGGTCCCCGATGGAGTGCACTCTATGCGGGAGTCCTCCCATTATTTATCGGGGACTTGGCCTGGAGGGTGGTGCACGGAGCAGTCCTGTGCAACAAATTTTTAAGTCGGTTCACGGACTCCCAGGCCACCTGCAATTTCTGCGGTCTGGAGGAGTCCGTGTTCCATGTTTTTATGGAGTGTGCAAGGTTGCAGTCCCTGTTTCATTATTTGAAGAGGCTGCTCCTCAATTTCTGGCTGCACTTCAGTCCCACACTCCTGATCTTTGGGCAGCCTGTGCGGAGGGGAGCGGATAGGTCCGAGGGCCTCCTCGTAGGACTGCTCCTGGGCACGGCCAAGGGTGCCATCAGCCGGTTCAGGCAGCGGGCGGTCAAGGGGGTCGTTCAGCCTGACTGCCTGCCTCTCTTCCGTGCTTACATCCGGGCCAGGGTGTCCCTGGAGATGGAGCACGCGGTGTCCACCGGTACGCTCGCGGCCTTCCGCGAGAGGTGGGCGCCGGAGGGACTGGAGTGCATTATAACCCCCGGCAACCAAATTTTAATTTGATTTTATACGTTTCAAAGTTTAATTTGTTTTAAATGCTAGTTTTAGTGTCACCCTCCCCTTTTATAGGGGGCACTTGTAAATTATGGTTTTCGAGCCCAAATAAAACCACAAAAAAAATCGACAAAAATACAAAAAAAAACAAAGGGCCTTGGAAAATGTTTGGAGTGTCCCCCAGATCGGGGGGGGGGGGGGGGAGCACGATTTAATGTTTATGATTTAATGTTTATTGTTAACTCCAAAAGAGTTGTCTGTCGCTGGCCTCCATTGATTACCACAGGATCTACCGGACGGTTATTACCATCAACGTCGGAACCCCATTACCCACTTCGGGGAGGCCCCCGCCCATCAGTAAAGATTCCATTAACTTTCCCACCACCGGCGTTAAGCTCAGTGCTCTTTAGTTCCCTGGACTTGTTCTATCTCCCTGTTTAATATAGGAATCACAAGCCTGACAAATGGTTTTTCCCACATGGGATTTTAAATTGACAGGCTGAGTGTCTGATCAAATTATCAAATGACTGGTTTTCTGGGAGGGCCACAACAGACAGCGAGTTATTTAAACTATGTTGATGTTCCTTGGGTGTTCGATCTGTGAGTTCATAACCATTACAGGGAAATCAGATATTTTTTAAGGTGGACAAGAGCAAATAAGGATTGAATGATTGAGTGTGATTAAGGTACTGGGAGTGTTAAGTTGAGAGCGTGAATATGGTTGTTAAACTGAAATTAATATCACACATTTCAGATGGTGTCCCCAGTAATAGGAGATTTAAGGAAAACGTTTATGCTTTAAAGAAATGTGGACATTTTAAATTTAAAATGCAGGTGTGGATATATTTTGACTGAAATTGATATTGTACCACTGTTGAAATGCACAGAGTTTTTTTTAAGATGATAAAAAGTAGCTTTAGAGAATTACAAAGTGACAATTTGATCATTTAATTCACTTTTTTAATTTGACTTAACAGCACGTCAGATACGGCCGTGGTGCTAGCTGACTCCTCCCCATCCTCAGGGGTTTTTCACAGTGAACAAGTAATTAACCCCTTACTTCTATTTGCCACATCGGATTGCTGAATGAAAAGCCAGGCTGTATTAGGTTGTTAAGTATCAGCTCGAATGATACCATCACGCTCACTGCTGCAAAAGTTCTTGTGTTCTTCCGAAGTGGGGAGTTTGAGGTGATCGCTGGTGATAATGGAGCATGACTTGTGGGCTCGGTCATACCAGAAATGTGCTCAACGTTCGGGATTGAACAGAAATTCCACATCCCATAATACCCGCAAGTATCAGGCTTGGCGGAAGGAACAAATAGAACAATTAATTCTGTGTTGGAGAAAGTCGTCAGTGAGCCTGAGATCTTACATATCCCTGAGTTTGATACAATTGGAGGAACTGTGTTTAATAGTAGCACATTTTCCTTCCGGCAAGGAAACTGGGACAAAAGGGGCCAATTTCGGAGCACATCTCGCACCAGATCAGCGCCTGTTTTAACGGCTCCGCCATATTACTAAGGGCAGCTTTGCCGTCATCCCGAGCAACCGTCTAAAACATGCGTCAGGCCTTCTGCGATGTAACTGAGGGACCTAAGGATTGTTTTGAGTCCCCTTTCAGAAATTGGCCTGGATTGAATGGAGTCAGGGGAAACAGGAATGCTCCCCGAATCCACATCCCCGCGATCGCCCCGTGTGGCTGTTCTAACCCCCTTCCTGAACTTAACTTCGGGCCGCTGCCGGTGAGGCAAGATTCCCGAATTCCCTCTCAGTAAAATGTGTCGCTGCCTGTGGAGGTCCAGCAGGTGATGGCAGCTCATGTATAAAATGTTCGTGAGGACCGAGGACCAATTTCGGGCCGGCCTCAGGCTTCGGACACGCGCATTGGCCCCACTCGATAGTTATGGATCCAAAAATGGGCCGTAAATAATGTCCACCCCAATGTTTTGAGCATCAACCTCTGGGGACCAGTGCAGAAGCTTTGACTTGCCTGAGACGAGTGAGCTCAGCTGTGGAACGAGTGGTAAAGTGGACAGCAAACTATCCTTTCCTCTCAAACGATGGCTCTAACTGTTCACACATTGATAATGTGACTCAGGGTGGGGAAAGATCAAGTGGTGAGGGAAACAGAAGTGTCCAACTGGTGGAGGAGTGATTGCTCTTGTGCGCTTTGGGCTGAGGTTCCATGTGGGACTTTACTCTGCAGCTGTCTGTGCTACACCCGGTCCAGGAGTACTTGATGCTGACTTGGGGTCATCTGAAATGTGGAGAATATCCCAGTCCCCAGCACTGACATCTCTTCCCCTGACTGACACTTTAAAAAACGTGTAAATTAACCTCAATCCCTGAGAAGTCAATGTGTGAAGCAATAGGACTTCAATTTCCTGATACACATCACTAATTATGGGAATTATTGCTGAGGTAATTTAATGATGGGACTGTATCAAGCCCCTCCTTTAATGGACAAACAGGAATATATTAGTAAAATTAAAGATTTTTTTGGAATAGGAGATAGATTTTAATATAATTTCATAAAGTAGATTTTTTGATAAAAACACATCTCATTTTTCCACAAGACACAAATTCAAACGTGTTCATCAAACAGGCACTGACAAAATGTCTTTCTGTCTCTTAGCGACTAAAGTAAAATGAGCTGGCACAAACATGGCAGCAAACAGTGAGCCTTTATCTCGTCACTCGGTACCTTCAATAATTCCCACAATGGTTTTGCTCCCTCTGCGAAGTGGGGAATGAAAGATCGCTGGTATCCCACTAATCCGAGGAGTGACCTCAGTGTCTTTGAAACTGGTAGGGGAAGTCTTTGAATAATGTGCACCTTGTGCTGATCAGGACTGTGCACTTTCTGCAAGATGAGAATGCTTCAAATCCCATTTACAATGTCCAGGGTGGAGAACCACCTGGTTTTCCTTGGTATTTGGGAGAGTAATGTGGGCGTCCCTCGCACTACATGGGTACATGCCAGTGTTTAATGTTCGGTAATCGATCATCATCACAGGAGGTTCCTTGGAATCGAGGAAGACTTGCTTCCACTCTTAAAATGAGTTCTAAGGTGGCTGAACAGTCCAATACGAGAAACAGAGACTCTGTCACAGCTGGGATAGATAGTTGTTATGGGAAAGGGTGGGTGGAACAGGTTTGCCACATGCTTTCCGCTGCCTGCGCTTGTTTTCTGCACGCTCTCGGCGATGAGACTCGAGGTGCTCAGTGCCCTCCCGGATGCACTTCCTCCACTTAGGGCGGTCTTTGGCCAGGGACTCCCAGGTGTCGGTGAGGATGTTGCACTTTATCAGGGAGGCTTTGAGGGTGTCCTTGAAACATTTCCTCTGCCCACATTTGGAGTTCTGAGTAGAGTGCTTGCTTTGGTAATCTCATGCCGGGTATGCGAACAATGTGGCCTGCCCAGCGCCAGGCCCTCAAAACTACCACCCAGCTCATGGTCTACAGGGTTGTAGTGATACCCGCCCTCCTGTCTTGCTCAGAGACATGGACCATGTTCGGCAGACCCCTCAAGTCGCTGGAGAAATACCACCAACGATTTCTCCGCAAGATCCTACACATCCCCTGGGAAGACAGCCGCGCCAACATCCCCAGCATTGAAGCGGTAATCGATAGTGAGCCACCAACTCCCATCTGGTTTCTTAACTGGACAATTGGTGAATTATTCGTAAAGATGTCCTGCTGTAGCAATGCGTCTTGTGTGGTTTGTAGCGCTAACTGACTCTCAGCTGGAATGGGACACTGTTTTACTTTAACATGGGCCGGCCCATTACCCACCTCCTCCTCTATTGAGCACCCACAATCGTGTTTGTGAGTAGCGAACATGGCCTGATACTGAGTTAACAGAGCTTGTGTGTTCGGGTCTGTGTGTGTCTGTAACTACCACGTATGTCTCATGCTCCTCAATCGCAGAAACAACATGCGTGTCTGATATCGCTCTGCCGTGAGAATTTCCTTTCCCAAACCGTAATAGATCATTCGCATAATCCACAATTACACCGCATTTATCGAGGAAATTTGACCCACAATACCTTCCCCGTTCATTAAGTGCATCACAACCGGCCTCTCTAGAGTAACATGCTCCAGCCCAAATTTAAACCGTCCCTCCTTTATCTCGGGTGCCTATTGTATCGATCCTACAAAGGCAGTTAAATAAATAATCTTCCCTGTGGCCAGAGAGTGGCGCTCAGGGCATGGGGTGTGTTTAATGGTAACAGCCCAACCAGTGTCCACAAGCATTGTCTGCCGCTGGCCTCCATTAATTACCACAGGATCTACCGGACGATTATCATCACGCCAGAACCCCATTACCCACTTTGGGGAAGCCTCTGCCCATCAGTAAAGTTTCTATTAACCTTCCCACCACCGACATTAAGCTCACTGGGCTTTAGTTCCCTGGACTTTTTCTATCTCCCTGTTTAATATAGGAATCACATTAGCTGTACACCAGACCCCTGTCACTATCCCTATTTATCTGTGTGTATATATATGTGAATTTTTATCAATATGTAATAGTGCCTCTGCAATCTCTCTGTTTGCTTCTTTTAGTATTTGTGGATGCAATCCATCCATACAGGGGTTTTATCCTCCATAAGTTTAATTAGTTTATCAAATAACTCCCATCTTGCTGTCTCAAAACTCATTATATTTTTTGATCTCTTTTAATGTCCTATCCATCTTATTAGTGCCCCTGGTAAATACTTTCTCATAACCTCCGTGTTTTTGTATTCTCTGCCTCTATTTATAAAGCTATCGATCCGGTTTGTATTTCAGCAGTGTGACTAACTTGTTCAGTCACCTGCAAAGATATTTGTACATAAACCCCAGGTCCCTCTCTACCTGCACCTGCTTTAAAATTGTACCATTTAGTTTATAATAATTTAGTTTATATCGCCTCTCCTCCTTCACCCTGCAAAATGCATCACTTCACCCTGCTCTCCATTTCTGTGTGTCGGCCCATTTCACCAGTCTGTTTATTACTTTTCTGAGTTTCATCTCATCTGCACAATATGAAGTTATGCACGGTATATCCAATTCCACATCAGTGATAGCTATCAAAATGAGCAGTGGTCTGAATACCGACCCCTGGGGACATCACTGGAAAACACCCGTTCACCACTGGTCTCTGCTTTCTGTCCCTCAGCCAATTTGTATCCACAAAGCCACTGGCTCTTCAGTTATGTTGTTATACTTCCCAAAACATATTTATATATCCAGCATGCATTTATATATCCAGAATACATTCATGTACCCAAAACAGATTCATGTACCCAAAACACATCCATGCATTTCCCAGAACACATTTATATACTGCCCAGATATACAGGGTGTTCGCAGGCACAAAGCTTTGAATGAGACAGACAAAGTTTAAGAAAGCGTACGGACCCTTGGTTTTACAATAGGGCATAGTGTACAAATGCAAGGATGTTATGGTAAACCTCAATAAATCAACGTTTGGACCTCAGCTCGAATATTGTTCACAAATCTGGGCACCACAGTTCAGAAAGGGGTCAAGGCCTTGGAGAGATCCAGAGGAGATTAACATGAATGGTTCTAGGGATGAGGGCTTTCAGTTACTTGGATAGACTGGAGAAGCTTGGATTGCTTTTCTTGGAGCAGAGAATGTTAAGGGAGATTTAGTAAAGAAGTTTATGAGGGGTTCTGATAGATGTGATAGGGTGAAACTGTTTCCACTGGGCAGGACGTTTGGTAACCAGAGGACACAGATTTAAAATAATCCTGAAATAAGCCAGGGGAGAGATGAGGAGTATTTATTTTTACCCTGAGAGTTGTTATGATCTGAAATGCATTACCTGCAAGGGTGGTGAAAGCAGATTCAATAGTGATTTTCAAACTGGGAATAGGATCTCGAGTTAAAAAGTTAAAATGGGGAAAGTGTGGAGAGTGGTACTAATTGGTACATTTTTCAGAGGCTGCACCAGCTCGATGGGCCAAATGGCCTCCTTCTGTTCTGCACGATTCAATGATTCTACAACACATTCACATACTTCCCACAATGCATTCATGGACTTCAACAACAGCAACAACTGGTATTCAAGGGGTTGGAGGAGGTTACAGAGATAGGGAGTGGCAAGGCCATGGAGAGATTTGAAATTAAGGATGACAATTTTAAAATGAAGAATTTGCTGGATCGGGATCCAATGTAGGTCAGCGAACACAGGAGAGATGTGTGAACGGGACTTGGTACAAGTTAGGATAGGGGCAGTGAGCATAGGGGTGATGGGTGAACGGGACTTGGTGCGAGTTAGAATAGGGTCAGTGAGCACAGAGGTGATGGGTGAACGAGACTCTGCAAGTTAGGATAGGGGCAGTGAGCACAGGGATGATGGGTGAACGGGACTCAGTGAGAGTTAGGATAGGGTCAGTGAGCACTGGAATGATGGGTGAACGGGACTCAGTGCAAGTTAGGATAGGGTCAGTGAGCACAGGGGTGATGGGTGAACGGGACTTGGTGTGAGTTAGGATAGGGTCAGTGAACACAGGGATGATGGGTGAACGGGACTTGGTGCGAGTAAGGATAGGGTCAGTGAACACAGGGGTGATGGGTGAACGGGTCTCGGTGCGAGTTAGGATAGGGGCAGTGAGCACAGGGATGATGGGTGAACGGGACTTGGTGCGAGTTAGGATAGGATCAGTGAACACAGGGGTGATGGGTGAACGGGACTCTGCGAGTTAGGATAGCGGCAGTGAGCACAGGGGTGATGGGTGAACGGGACTTGGTGCGAGTTAGGATAGGATCAGTGAACACAGGGGTGATGGGTGAACGGGACTCGGTGCGAGTTCGGTTAGGGACGGCAGAGCTTTGGATGAGCTCAAGTTTATAGAGGGTGGAAGATGGGAGGCAGGCCAGGAGAGCATTGCAATAGTCAAGTTCAGAGGTAACAAAGCCATGGATGAGGGTGTCTGCAGCAGCTAAGGTGAAGCAGGGATGGAGACAGGTGATGTTATGGAGATGTAAGTAGGCAATCATTGTGATGAGTGAACTTGGGGTCAGAATATCATCTCATGGTCAAATAGGACACCAAGGTTACAAACGGTCTGGTTTGGCCATAGATAGAATAAAACTAGGAAATTTTACTGTGTGATTGGAGAATCAACTGGAAAGTGATGTAGTGTTTCACCGGTCAGAAGTAGTTGAACAAAGACGATATAGAAATTGAAGACATAAATGGAGAAACTTGGATCAGATGTTCTCAGTTAAAGTAACATTATAATGATTTGTGGCCCACTGTAAAGGTGCAGGCAGCAATGGCCTGGGGGATAAAGGGAGAGATTCACTGTTCCAGGACCATGGGAAGAACGATTAGTTAACACTTCTCAGAGTTCGACTCTGGAAAATAATGACAAGACACCAATAAGTATAGTTCACACTTTGTGTGACCATCTTTACTGAGTCTGATCAACCTGTTATCAACATTACATCTATCAGTCTGTCCCGTGAGATGCTAAGCTATGTTATAGTTACCAGTTCCTCAGTTCCCTGCGTGCTCACAATCGTCCCAGTGGTTCGCTGACGATTCGTGATGCGCGTCTTCTGATGACTGACCAGGTCACCCTTCCTTGACTGCAGCCGTGTTCCCACTCATCTTTACTGAGTCTCTGCCTTAGTTTCCCTGCACACTCACAATCGACCCGGTGGTCTGTCAGGTTCGTGGAGCACAACTTCTGATGACTGACCAGGTCACCCTTCTCTGACTACTGCTGTCTCCTTGCTCCCTTCATCTGTGAGATTTGACCCTGCTTTTTCTCATGTGTTGTTTCCATGGCTACCTGCCACACCAACCTTCACTCTTTTGATCGATCGATGATGTATATCTTCCTTGAGCATACATAAGCACTTCAGAAACTGGTCACTATTGTCTATAGTCCAGCACTATCACAGACCTTACTGTGTCTCATTGATTATATTTCTTGCACTTTAAGTAGTCACTATCAGTGTCTACATTTCTACAAAGGTTTCTTACTGACAGTATTGCTTCTATTGTGTTGGGGTTTCTCTTAATGTTTGTGCTGATTATAGTTTGTGCGTTTTTACATTCCTACACACAAGGTTTCTTACAGTCCAAGTGTTGGTGTGTCTCTTCACGGGTTTCTCATCGTTAGCACAGATCAACATTAAATATTTTAAGCCGAAGTCTCCAGAAGTTCTTACAGATTACAGAGAGTCAGTATTGACAGCGTTTGTGTTTTACATGTGCATTAATACAGAACGTTCAAAAAGGTTAATCACAGAATTTGGTTTCTTTGGCCTTACACTGGGAGCTTTATATAGAAGCTTCTTTTGAAAGTTATTACTGATTTTCAAAAGTGAGGTTTTCAAGCCCGACAGTGTCCGGTGTCGAATATCAGAAAGGGATACAATGGCTCCAAGAACAGCTGAGAGGAAAGAGACACAATGTGTGCAATGACCCAAGCGGGTAGCAATGGAGACAAGGTAGACAGGGAAGGGTTGGCAGAGGAGGCTACGAACTATCGCTCCCCACACAACACAGTGACTGACACAAGGAGCCGATAATGAGAATAAAGTAGATTATGAAGGATTGAATGAGAAATGCTAAAGGGAAGTTGCAGAAATCAAAGACACATTTCAGTAAACCCAAAGCGTGTTACAGGATAAAAGACCAGAAGGGAGAGAGGAAGTCGCAGAGGTTGTAGAAAGAGACTGGAACTGTGGGCTGGTTCCCCAGGAGCCCCTTTCCATTCACTACACCCCGTCCTTCCAGCAATGGAGGAGGAGAATACTTTTAAACAGGAGCCACTACAAGCCTGACAAATAGTCTTTCCCACATGGGATTTTAAATTGACAGGCTGAGTGTCTGATCAAATTATCAAATTACTGGTTTTCTGGGAGGGCCACGACAGACAGCGAATTATTTAAACTATATTGATGTTCCTTGGGTGTACGATCTGTCAGTTCATAACCATTACAGGGAATTCAGATATTTTTTAAGGTGGATGAGAGTAAATAAGAATTGAATGATTGAGTGTGATTAAGGAACCGGGAGTGTTACGTTGAAAGCTTGAATATGGTTGTTAAACTGAAATTAATGTCACACATTTCAGATGGTGTCCCCAGTAATAGGAGATTTAAGGAAAACTCCTGTGCTTTAATGAAATGTGGAAATTTTAAATCAAAGATGCTGGTCAGAATTATTTTGACTGAAGTTTGTATTATACCACTGTTAAAATGCACCATGAGTTTATTTAAAGATGGTATAAAGCAGCTTTTTCTTGACTTAAACAGCAGGTCTGAAACGGCCATGGTGCTGGTTGACTCCTCCCCACCCTCAGGGGTTTTCCACAGTGAACAAGTAATTAACCCCTTACTTCTATTTGCCACATCGGATTGCTGAATGCAAAGACAGGCTGTATTAGGTTTTTAAGTAACAGCTCGAAATGAGACCACAACGCCCATTTCTGAAAAAGTTCTTGTGAAACAAGTTATTTCGAGGTGGGGAGTTCGAGGTGATCGACAGTGATAATGGAGCATAACTTGTGGGCTTGGTCATGAAAGAAATGTACACAATGTTCGGGATAGAACAGGTTTTGCACATCCCATAATACCCGCATGTGTCAGGCTTGGTGGAAAGAATAAATCGAACAGTTGAATCTATGTTGGAGAAAGTAGTCAGTGAGACACAGATCATAAATACCCCGGAGTTTGATGGCAATTGGAGGAACTGTTTAAAAGTTCTGATGTGTCACAAGTTTTCCTACTCTTGTTAAATTTTCTTTTGTACCTTTGCTTTCTGATTGAGGCAACCATATGATTGCAGAATTTCACCATCCAGTGCTAAGAGAAATGGGAACGATTTTACGAAGAGCAATTCGGGAAGAAAATCAGGTGAATTGACATAAAGAGAATGTGGGAACATGATAAACCATGCACAAGTAATTAAAGGGACTGTTTAAAGGAATAAATAGGCAGGCAGAGGATGTTATATCAGAACAACAAAGACTACAAGGAACAATTGATCGCAAAGGCAAATACATGTAATATGTATGGAGGTTTATAAATAATCAGATCCAAAAGGGCTTAAATGATTGGTTCCCAAATTTTGTATTAGGTATACAAATGGAAATCTGGAAATCAAATGGGAATATGGTTTGGTGTAAGGTGTGAAGATTCCCATTGTATTATGCCAGGAAACCTTGCAAGCAAAGGGACAGTATTTCACAGGCAATAAAACATCCATTTCTTGAGACTAATTGTGCAAGTTATTCCTGAGATAATTTAATAATGGGACTGTATCAAGCCTCTCCAGGAATAGACAAGCAGGAATGAATTGATCAATTAAATGAAAGATAATTTTTGGAACAAAACGTAGAATTTAATATAATTTCTTAAAGCAGGTTTTTCCCGCTCCATAAAACTTGACTCAAATGTTTCCACAAAAACAAGCACTGATAAAATGTCTTTCTGTCTCTTAGTTACAAAAGTAAAATGAGCTGGCACAAACAAGGCAGCAAACAGTGGGCTCCTGAATATACTTACTTTGAATGAAATGGACCCTAAAGGCTCAAGGCAGTAAACTTCATGGCAGAAATCAGCCATCTCCTGATCTGTTCCTGTTCCCACAATCACAAGCCACACATTCTCAAGGGAAATTAGGGATGGACAATAAATGCTGGCCTTGCCAGCAATGCCCTCAACCCATGAATGAATAAAAAATATCTCCCCTTGTTTAAATATGGGTCTCTGATAATCGGCGGTTGTCTCAGTGGGTAAGTTGTCCTGTGTTGTGGAACTGAACCATACAGATCAGGAAGGACCCAATGGATTAAACTTGTCTTGGGCGGCAGAACAAATCGGGCGATAGCAGATCGGCCGCTAACGTTTTACATTCCGCCCGGTTCCATTGAATTCAATAGAAAAGAAAATCAAGCTTCCGCCCAGGACGGGTTTCACCCCCTGGTGTAATCTGCAGTCTGTGCTGAGTTATCGGATCTCAGACAGGTAAAACGGGCGGCCGATGCAGTGACCCAGTGGTGGTGTAACAGGGGCACCCACCCTGGTGACCAGGTGGAATATGGGAACAGCTCCTTACTGGTCTATGAGGAGTGTAACAGCCTGGTGTGGCTGAAGAACTTGGTCCGTCAATGTCTTTCTGAATACTGGTCCCTCATTGGTGGGCCCAGAATTAAATGATTTCCTCGGTGGGGCCCAAAAAAGCACCTAACCAGCTTAATGCAGCGTATGTAAATACAGCTCTCTGGCGGGATATCCGGGCCGCCTGGGGAAACCCCCAGATTCAGCACAAACTAATGGCAGGATGTGGCCCAGGGGGAGGTGGGGGGTGGGGGGTGTTGGGGGGAGTGGAAAGAAGCACCCAAACCCACTGCAATGAAATGCACCATTCCTGCTTCCCTGGAATTGCATAACACGTACAGCACAGAAACAGGCCATTCGGCCTAACAGGTGTTTATGGTCCACATGAGCCTCCTCCCACCCCTATTCATCTAACCCCAGCAACATATCCTTCTATTCCTTTAACCTTGGGCCTGTCTCGCTTCCCCTTGAATGTATCGATGTTATTCACCTCAACGACTCCCTCAACTACTTGTGTTTGTGCTGTGTCCTTGCTCGAGCAATCCAAACCTAATCGCACCGTCCTGCTTTGTCCAAGAAGCTCTGTAACTTGCTGTGCTTCAAATCTGAGTCTATTATAGAGATGGTGTGTGGTCAACTGATGGGCTGTTGCTTCTCCCAAGCCCCCTGTCTGAGTGATGGAAAAGAAGAGATGCTGCTGATGAGGTGGGAGTGAGGAGGACCTTTTCAAACAATTGTTGAGATTTTAGAATCACTGGCAAAGCTGTATTTATTGCTTATCCCCAGTAGCCCTCAGAAGGTGGTGGTGGGCCCTCTTCTTGAATTGCTGCTGTCCTTGTGTTGATGGTGCTCCCACAATGGTGTTATGTGGGGAAAAGCAGCCGAATATAAATACTGTGGGGCACATGGCTCAATCAGAATACCAGTCCAGCCTTCGCTGCAGAACTCATGTCTTCTTCTCTTCTCTCTCACAGGAGGTAGTGTCCCATAACCACCCGGAATCTCAGGTCCTGAGTTGTGGCCCCTCTGGGAATAGACAGCTGACCCCTCATGGGGGAGGAGACTTGGTGATCCTGAGCAGCCATGCAGCCGAACCTGTTGGGGACACGGCCATTCCGGGGCCAGTGGCTGCTGCAGCTTATTCTGGATCATCTGCAGCTTGCCTGTGTAAAGGTTTGGGAGCGCAAACAAAGGTACAACATGATCAGGCACCTACTGAAACTACAGAGGATCGTCATGGTAACTGCCGATATACCATCTCTACCTGTGTTATTGCTTTAGATCACCTTAATTAGGTGCTGCTGTGGGGAGGAGTAAGAAAGATACAAGTGGTCTTCTACCTCTGCCCTACCAGTGACATCTTCACCCACCTGTCATTCCCCGAACAAGGGCCATAACCAATTCCTACCCCGGAATTAGCTGCTCTTCTCTTCCTCCCACTTGCTTCTGCCACATCCAGTTCAGGAATGAGGACTCTTCTCTTTGAGTGCAGGCTGCCTTTAAATGAGCTTACTCTCTGCCTTCTTCCCTCTCTCCAGCAAGTTGTTTGACAGAGCTCTCCCACTGCGCTGCAATTTCCACTTAGTCTGGCAATTTTCTCCCCTTCAGTTATTTAACCAATACTTTTTGAAAGTTACAATTGAATCTGCTTCCACCATCATTGCTGTGCATTCCAGATCATAAAAACTCGCTGCATAAAAAACATTTTCATCTCACCTCTGACTCTTTTGCCAATTTCCTTAAGTTTGTGTCCTTTGGTTCTCGACACTTCTACAAGTGGAAACAATTGCTCCTTACTTTCTTTATCAAAACCCTTCACGATTTTGAACCTCTCTATTTAACCTCCGTAAATCTGAGTTTGTTTTGGTGCAAGTGTTTCCGGTCAATGAGAACATTTGAAAGTTTGACCCGAAACACCCTGCTCCCCCCTTTGGCCACAATAGTATCGGGAAGCCACTTGGGACCTTGTCCATAATTCAATGCAAATACAGGATCATTGATTTCAATCTCGCGTGACACATTTGTGCTATCATGTTATTGACTTTTTTGAAGCCGCCTGCTCTCTACCTGTTCATGTAGATCGGGGTGAACTAACGAGAGCCTTGCCTTAACTGCTCTTTTCATGAGTAGTTCAGCAGGTGGGATCCCAGTGAGCGAGTGGGGTCTCGTGTGGTAGCTAAGCAGGACTCGGGACAGGCGAGTCTGCAGTGAGCCTTCTGTTACCCTCTTCAAGCCGTGCTTGATGGTTTGCACTGCTCTCTCTGCCTGATCATTGGATGCTGGTTTAAACGGGGCAAATGTAACATGTTTGATCCTGTTGCGGATCATGAATTCTTTCAACTCAGCACTGGTAAGACATGGCCCGTTGTCGCTCACAAGGACATCGGGCAGACCGTGCGTGGCAAACATGGCCCGCAGGCTTTCAGTGGTGGCAGCGGACGTGCTTGCCGATATTATCTCACATTCAATCCATTTGGAGTACGCATCTACAACCACAAGGAATATTTTGCCCAAGAATGGGCCTGCATAGTCGACATGGAGCCTAGACCATGGTTTGGAGGGCCAAGACCATAAACTTAGTGGTGCCTCCCTGGGTACATTGCCTGGCTGCGAGCATGTGTTACATCTGTGCACACAGGACTCTAAGTCCGCATCAATACCGGACCACCATACTTGGAATCTGTCTATCGCTTTCATCATTATGATGCCTGGGTGGGTACTGTGGAGGTCACGAATGAAGGTATCTCTGCCCTTCTTGGGAACCACTACTCGATTACCCCACAGAAGGTAGTCTGCTTGTATAAACATTTCATCTTTGTGCCGCTGGAACGGCATTATCTCTTCTTGCATTTCCACTGGGACACTGGACCAGCTCCCGTGAAGCACTCAGGTTTTAACTAGGGACAGTAAGGGGTCCTGGCTTGTCCAGATTTTAATCTGTCCAGCTGTGACGGGTGATTACTCACTCTCAAATGCTTCCATAACCATGATTAAATTTGCCAGCTGTGCCATTTCACCTCCATGGTGGGCAATGGCAGCCTACTGAGAGCATCGGTGCAGTTTTCTGTGCCTGGCCTGTGGCAGATGGCATAGTTGTATGCGGACAACATGAGTGCCCATCTCTGGATATGGGCCGATGCTTTAGTATTTACCCCTTTACTCTCAGAAAGCAGTGATATAAGTGGCTTATGGTCAGTTTCCAATTCGAATTTTAGCTCAAACAGATATTGATGTATTTTCTTTACCAAGACACATGCTAACACTTCTTTTTCAGTCATGCTGTAGGCTCTCTCAGCCTTAATAGAAACATAGAAACATAGAAAATAGGTGCAGGAGCAGGCCATTCAGCCCTTCTAGCCTGCACTGCCATTCAATGAGTTCATGGCTGAACATGAAACTTCAGTACCCCCTTCCTGCTTTCTCGCCATAACCCTTGATCCCCCGAGTAGTAAGGACTTCATCTAACTCCCTTTTGAATATATTTAGTGAATTGGCCTCAACTACTTTCTGTGGTAGAGAATTCCACAGGTTCACCACTCTCTGGGTGAAGAAGTTTCTCCTCATCTCGGTCCTAAATGGCTTACCCCTTATCCTCAGACTGTGACCCCTGGTTCTGGACTTCCCCAACATTGGGAACATTCTTTCTGCATCTAACCTGTCTAAACCCGTCAGAATTTTAAACGTTTCTATGAGGTCCCCTCTCATTCTTCTGAACTCCAGTGAATACAAGCCCAGTTGATCCAATCTTTCTTGATAGGTCAGTCCCGCCATCCCGGGAATCAGTCTGGTGAACCTTCGCTGCACTCCCTCAATAGCAAGAATGTCCTTCCTCAAGTTAGGAGACCAAAACTGTACACAATACTCCAGGTGTGGCCTCACCAAGGCCCTGTACAACTGTAGCAACACCTCCCTGCCCCTGTATTCAAATCCCCTCGCTATGAAGGCCAACATGCCATTTGCTTTCTTAACCGCCTGCTGTACCTGCATGCCAACCTTCAATGACTGATGTACCATGACACCCAGGTCTCGTTGCACCTTCCCTTTTCCTAATCTGTCACCATTCAGATAATAGTCTGTCTCTCTGTTTTTACCACCAAAGTGGATAACCTCACATTTATCCACATTATACTTCATCTGCCATGCATTTGCCCACTCACCTAACCTATCCAAGTCACTCTGCAGCCTAATAGCATCCTCCTCGCAGCTCACACTGCCACCCAACTTAGTATCATCCGCAAATTTGGAGATACTGCATTTAATCCCCTCGTCTAAATCATTAATGTACAATGTAAACAGCTGGGGCCCCAGCACAGAACCTTGCGGCACCCCACTAGTCACTGCCTGCCATTCTGAAAAGTACCCGTTTACTCCTACTCTTTGCTTCCTGTCTGACAACCAGTTCTCAATCCACGTCAGCACACTACCCCCAATCCCATGTGCTTTAACTTTGCACATTAATCTCTTGTGTGGGACCTTGTCGAAAGCCTTCTGAAAGTCCAAATATACCACATCAACTGGTTCTCCTTTGTCCACTTTACTGGAAACATCCTCAAAAAATTCCAGAAGATTTGTCAAGCATGATTTCCCTTTCACAAATCCATGCTGACTTGGACCTATCATGTCACCATTTTCCAGATGCACTGCTATGACATCCTTAATAATTGATTCCATCATTTTACCCACTACTGAGGTCAGGCTGACCGGTCTATAATTCCCTGTTTTCTCTCTCCCTCCTTTTTTAAAAAGTGGGGTTACATTGGCTACCCTCCACTCCATAGGAACTGATCCAGAGTCAATGGAATGTTGGAAAATGACTGTCAATGCATCCGCTATTTCCAAGGCCACCTCCTTAAGTACTCTAGGATGCAGGCCATCAGGCCCTGGGGATTTATCTGCCTTCAATCCCATCAATTTCCCCAACACAATTTCCCGACTAATAAAGATTTCCCTCAGTTCCTCTTCCTTACTAGACCCTCTGACCCCTTTTATATCCGGAAGGTTGTTTGTATCCTCCTTAGTGAATACCGAACCAAAGTACTTGTTCAATTGATCCGCCATTTCTTTGTTCCCCGTTATGACTTCCCCTGATTCTGACTGCAGGGGACCTACGTTTGTCTTCACCAACCTTTTTCTCTTTACATACCTATAGAAACTTTTGCAATCCGCCTTAATGTTCCCTGCAAGCTTCTTCTCGTACTCCATTTTCCCTGTCCTAATCAAACCCTTTGTCCTCCTCTGCTGAGTTCTAAATTTCTCCCAGTCCCCAGGTTCGCTGCTATTTCTGGCCAATTTGTATGCCACTTCCTTGGCTTTAATACTATCCCTGATTTCCCTAGATAGCCACGGTTGAGCCATCTTCCCCTTTTTATTTTTACGCCAGACAGGAATGTACAATTGTTGTACTTCATCCATGCCGTCTCTAAATGTCTGCCATTGCCCATCCACAGTCAACCCCCTAAGTATCATTCGCCAATCTATCCTAGCCAATTCACGCCTCATACCTTCAAAGTTACCCTTCTTTAAGTTCTGGACCATGGTCTCTGAAATTACTGTTTCATTCTCCATCCTAATGCAGAATTCCACCATATTATGGTCACTCTTCCCCAAGGGGCCTCGCACAATGAGATTGCTAATTAATCCTCTCTCATTACACAACACCCAGTCTAAGATGGCCTCCCCCCTAGTTGGTTCCTCAACATATTGGTCTAGAAAACCATCCCTTATGCACTCCAGGAAATCCTCCTCCACCGTATTGCTTCCAGTTTGGCTAGCCCAATCTATGTGCATATTAAAGTCACCCATTATAACTGCTACACCTTTATTGCATGCACCCCTAATTTCCTGTTTGATGCCCTCCCCAACATCCCTATTACTGTTTGGAGGTCTGTACACAACTCCTACTAACGTTTTTTGCCCTTTGGTGTTCTGCAGCTCTACCCATATAGATTCCACATCATCCAAGCTAATGTCTTTCCTAACTATTGCATTAATCTCCTCTTTAACCAGCAATGCTACCCCACCTCCTTTTCCTTTTATTCTATCCTTCCTGAATGTTGAATACCCCTGAATGTTGAGTTCCCAGCCCTGATCATCCTGGAGCCACGTCTCCGTAATCCCAATCACATCATATTTGTTAACATCTATTTGCACAATTAATTCATCCACCTTATTGCGGATACTCCTTGCATTAAGACACAAAGCCTTCAGGCTTGTTTTATTAACACCCTTTGTCCTTTTAGAATTTTGCTGTACAGTGGCCCTTTTTGTTCTTTGCCTTGGGTTTCTCTGCCCTACACTTTTCCTCATCTCCTTTCTGTCTTTTGCTTTTGGCTCCTTTTTGTTTCCCTCTGTCTCCCTGCATTGGTTCCCATCCCCCTGCCATATTAGTTAAAATCCTCCCCAACAGCACTAGCAAACACTCCCCCTAGGACATTGGTTCCAGTCCTGCCCAGGTGCAGACCGTCCGGTTTGTACTGGTCCCACCTCCCCCAGAACCGGTCCCAATGCCCCAGGAATTTGAATCCCTCCCTGCTGCACCACTGCTCAAGCCACGTATTCATCTGCGCTATCCTGTGATTCCTACTCTGACTATCACGTGGCACTGGTAGCAATCCCGAGATTACTACTTTTGAGGTCCTACTTTTTAATTTAGCTCCTAGCTCCTTAAATTCGTTTCGTAGGACCTCATCCCTTTTTTTGCCTATGTCGTTGGTACCAATGTGCACCACGACAACTGGCTGTTCTCCCTCCCATTTCAGAATGTCCTGCACCCGCTCCGAGACATCCTTGACCCTTGCACCAGGGAGGCAACATACCATCCTGGAGTCTCGGTTGCGGCCGCAGAAACGCCTATCTATTCCCCTCACAATTGAATCCCCTATCACTATCGCTCTCCCACTCTTTTTCTTGCCCTCCTGTGCAGCAGAGCCAGCCACGGTGCCATGAACTTGGCTGCTGCTGCCCTCCCCTGATGAGTCATTCCCCTCAACAGTACCCAGTAGACAGACTCCTGGATGCATAAGCAACTGGTTGCAATTTCCCAAAATCATTAGCTTGTTGCAATACACACCCGACGCCAAATGACGACGCATCACATGCTAGTACCAAACGCTTACATGGATCATACAACACAAGCAATTTGTTTGAGCATCACAATTTTCTCGCTTTTACAAAGGCATTTTCTTGGCTTTTGCCCCATACCCATTCATCCCCTTCATGCAGTAAGGCATGCAGAGGTTCTAATAGTGTGCTGAGACCCGGTAAGAAGTTACCAAAGTAGTTCAGGAGTCCTAGAAATGACTGCAGCTCCATCATGTTCTGTGGCCTCAGTGCGTTCTCGATTGCTTCCATCTTCGAATTGGTTGGCCTGATCTGTCTGCCGCGATCCTCCTCCCCAGGAACTCCACCTCAGGCGCCAGGAAAATGCACTTCTAGCATTTTAGCCTGAGCCCCACGCGGTTGAGTTGACTCAGAACCTCCGCCAGGTTCTGCAGATGCTCGACTGTGTCCCGACCTGTGACCAAGATGTCGTCCTGGAAGACCACCGTATGCGGGACCGACTTCAGTAAGCTTTCCATGTTTCTCTGGAATATCGCTGCAGCTGATCGAATTCCAAATGGGCATCTGTAATAAATGAAGAGGCCTTTGTGCATGTTGATGCAGGTGAGGCCCTTCGATGATTTCTCCAGCTCCTGCGTCATGTAGGCTGAAGTTAGATCCAGCTTCATGAATGTCTTTCCTCCCGCCAACATTGCAAAGAGGTTGTCGGGCTTTGGTAGTGGGTATTGATCCTGCAAGGAGAAACATTTGATAGTTACTTTGTAATCACCACAGATTCTGAATATGTCATCTCCCTTGAGGACTGGGATGATCGGGCTGGCCCACTCATTGACTTCGACCGGTGAAATGATGTCCTCTCATTGCAGCCAGTCTAGCTCAATCTCTATCCTTTCTCTCATTACGTACGGTACTGCTCTCACCTTGTGATGGATGGGTCGTGCCCCCGGAATTAGGTGGCTCTGCACTTTTGCTCCTTGGAATTTCCCGATACTTGGTTCGAACAGCGAAGGGAACTTGTTTAAGACCTGGGCACACGAAGTATCGTCAGCGATGATAGAGCTCGGACGTCATCCCAGCTCCAGTGTAACTTTCCCAGCCAGCTCCTACCGAGCAGCGTGGGGCCATCGGCCGGTACCACCCAGAGTGGTAGCTTATGCACCGCTCCATCGTAGGAGACCTTTACAGTAGCACTGCCAATTACGGGAATCAGTTCCTTTGAATAAGTTCTTAGTTTCGTGCGAATTGGTGTTAAGACTGACCTTGAAGCCTTGCTGCACCACAGTTTTTCAAAAGTCTTTTTATTCATGATGGATTGGCTTGCGCCCGTGTCCAGCTCCATTGACACCGGGAGTCCATTTAGTTCAACATTCAGCATTAGCGGGGGACACTTTGTGTGAATGTGTGCACCCCATGTACCTCTGCCTCCTCGGTCTGAGGCTCTGGTTCAACGTGATCCGCCGTGGATCTATCCTCCTCTGCAACATGGTGGTTTGCCGGATTAACAGGATTTGCAGCTCACCTGCACACTCGTTGGAGGTGTCCCATTGTTCCACAGCCCTTGCAAATGTACCCTTTGAAGCAGCATGAATGGAAACTATGATCACCCCCGCAGCGCCAACAAGATGTTAATGGCCTGCATTCATCACATTTGATGGTGGACTCTGAGACATCTGCGGACATGCAGCTACAGACATGTGTGACCTGCCCTGTACGTTGCAATTTGAAAACAACGTCACTTTGTTCACAGTACTTGTAGCAGCAATTGTGTGCTGAGAAAAATTGCTTTGTATTGTCATTGGTGGCACTCAAGGTTGGTGTCTCTACAGTCAAAAGTTTGCTAAGTATTGTTTCGTGGCCAATGCCAAGTAAGAAAAAGTCTCTGAGCATGTGCTCCAAATGTCCTTCAAATTTGCAATGTCCTGCAAGGCGTCTTAGCTCCCTCGGTGTAGAACCACCGAGGGTGTGGAACCACCGGGAAGGTAGAACCAGCGTGGGTGTAGAACCACCGGGAATGAAGAACCACCGGGAATGTAGACCCACCGGGGGTGTGGAACCACCGGGAGTGTAGAACCACCGGGGGTGTGGAACCACCGGGAGTGTGGACATAACTCTCCACTTCCTGGCTTTCAGACCTTTTGTAGGTGTAGAACCAATACCTTGCCACCAGAACGCTTTCCTTCAGGTTCAAATGCTCCCGGACCAGTGTGCACACATCATCGTATGATTTCTCTGTGGGTTTTGCTGGAGCAAGCAGATTTTTCATGAGGCCATGCGATGGTACCCCGCAGTCGGTGAGGAGAATCGCCCTTCTTTTGGCAGCATTCGCTTCTCCATCCAGCTCGTTGGCTACGAAGTATTGGTCGAGTCGCTCCACAAAGGATTCCCAATCATCTCCCTCTGAGAATTTCTCCAGGATGCCCATTGTTCTCTGCATCATTGGGTTCGCTGTCTGTATCTCGTCGACAGTTGTTATGTATGAAGAAAAAGTCAGACTCAATACTGTGAGCTCAAAGTAAAGTATGACCTTCCTCTTTTATTGCAGGTCTCCAGAGTGCCTCTCCAACCTGTGAGGCCTCCTTAAATACCAGTGCTCACAAGGGATTATGGGATCCCTTGAGACTCCAGGGGATGAGCCCCCTGGTGGCTGTACAGTGTATATACAAGCTTACATATATAACACATACGAGGTGCATACTCGCCTGTGAAGGTTCCCACAAGTTCCGTGTTTGCGCATGTGAAGCGTATGCACCTAAACCCGGCACTTGCAATCTGTCAAAAGTTCTATTCACAGATTGCCACATGCGAAACTAAAAGACCTCCTCAGCTGGAGAGTTGGGCGATTTGCCCAAATCCTGCCTAGCGAATGTTCTTCAAATTCTTACAAATGGAAAAAGCAAGCGTAAGGCCTGCTTTTATCAATGTAAAAATTTTAAAGTACATTAAAGTACAAATGTAAAAAATAAATTTTTTACACATAATTTAAACATTTAAAATCCTGTTTATTTAAGGTAAGTTTATTTTTAGACCCTTTAAAATATGTAAATTTATTTTTCAAAGAGTTAAATTTTTGTTTTAAATAATTAATTAAATTCCATTTTTATTAATTTGAAATATATTATTTTTTTTATTTTCAAAATATACTTTATTCATGTAAAAATTTGTACAGTACATTCAAAAGCAGTTCAGTACATTTAGCTGCGGTCAGCAATCCCATACATTACATTTGGCAGTTGCTGACGGCAGTTCCGTTCGATACATTTCCTTGCTTTTCAGTCAAGTACAATTCGGTACAATACGGGATACATTGTAGTACATTCAACAAAATACATTACATGTGTCACTATACAGTACATGGAATGGGTGACCGTACAGTTACATTTTTCTTTTCAACGTGCATTACGAAACAGACCTTGCATTGTACATGGCACTACATAGGTGTTTACAGATCATGGTGCTCCATGTACACAAAAAAGAAGTTATAAGTACAGGCCGAGGGGAGTTTTGTACTGATTCCAGCCCCTGGGTTTACCGTGGCAGAAGGGCTTTAAACTGTGGCCCTTCCCCACCGTGCCTTTGCGGCGAATGCACCAATTTTAAGTGCATCCCTCAGCATGTAATCCTGGATCTTGGATTGCGCCAGTCTGCAACACGCAGACGTGGACATCTCCTTGCTCTGGAAGACCAGCAAGTTTCGGCAAGACCAAAGAGCGTCTTTGACCGAGTTGATGGCCCTCCAGCAGCAGGTGATGTCTGTCTCGGTGTGTGTCCCTGGGAACAGTCCGTAGAGCACAGAGTCCTGTGTTACGGAGCTGCTTGGGATGAACCTCGACAGCAACCACTGCATCTCTTTCCAAACCTGCCTTGCGAAGGCGCAATCCTGAAGGAGATGGGTGACAGTCTCGTCTGCCCCGCAGCCGACTCGGGGGCACCGTGCCGTTCTGCTGAGATGTCTGCTGTGAATGAATGCTCTGATGGGTAAGGCCCTCCTCACCACCAAACAAGCTATGTTTTTTTTTAAATTCGTAGCCAATCGTTCCAATTCTTTGTCAAATCACAAACGCCAGAGGTCACCTTGCACATGCCAAGGATCACTCTGCGCCAATGCTCTTAGCCAAAAGGCCTAGAGCCACTGCACCGTTCCTGGAAGTACTGCAATACCAGGTTCGTGCCATGGAGGTGGATGGGTCAGGTCCCCCACACACCTCCGTGGAGGTGGATGGGTCAACCCTCCCCACCCACCTTCTGTTTCCAAAAATGCAAGCATATACCTTCCCGACCAGGGAGGAACCACCATGAGGTCATGGTGGCTGGTCAGAAACGGTACTACACTTGATCTTTGCCAAAAGGCCAAACAAGCTATGTATTGGTGCTTGTGTGACAGCTCTGGCGATGAGACGTTCTGCCAAACGAGTTCGACAGTCTGCTCGGGGAACCACCCGACAGGGTCCACACTCTCCTTCTTTCGTAGGGCATCCAGGACGTTACGTGCTGACCACTGCTTTATGGCCTTGTGGTCAAAGGGGTTTTTTGTTATAAACTTTTCCACAAAGGACAGGTGGACAGGCATGGTCCAACTGGTGGGGGCATTTCGCGGCAGCGTGGACAGGCCCATCCTTCGCAACAATGGGAACAGGTAGAACCTCAGCACATAGTGACACTTGGTGTTTGCGTACCGGGGGTCTGTGCACAGCTTGATGCAGCCGCACACAAAGGTCGCCATCAGGATGAGGGTCACGTTCGGAACATCGTTTCCTCCACTGTCCAGAGATTTGTACAATGTGTCTCTGCGGACACGGTCCATTTTGGACCTCTAGACAAAGTGGAAGACGGCCCGGGTGACTGCCGTGGCACAGGAGCGAGGGATGGGCCAGAGCTGTGCCACGTACAGCAACCTCGAGAGCACCTCACTCCTGATGACCAGGTTCTTTCACCAGCTTCCACCATCCCAGTTTTTGCTTCACTTTGGCAATACGCTCTTCCAAGTTTTCTGTGTTTTGGGGATATTCCCATTCATACTTATGGTGATTCCATAGATACCATCAGTATGGATGGGAGATGCCCCTACTCTGATCGGTTGTTCCGGCCCACGCGATATCATTGAATCGTACAAAACCCTTACGATCCTGAGATACATGTGCGTCTACGAAGGTCTTAGTGTAGAGGGCCAGGACCAGAAGTTTCCAAACCTCCGCAACCACCAGGTAGATTCATAAAAAATTTTCAGGTCAGAACCGCGGGATATATTCAAAAGGGAGTTAGATGTGGCCCTGACTGCTAAAGGGATCAAGGCGTATGGAGAGAAAGCAGGAATGGGGTCCTAAGGTTGCAAAAATAATCAGCCATGATCATATTGAATGGTGGTGAAGGCTCGAAGGACCGAATGGCCTACTCCTGCACCTATTTTCAATGTTTCTATGAAGCCTCCAAATGCAATTTGTGATAATGATCAGATAATCTGTTTTCGTGATGTTGATTGAGGAATAAATATTGGCCAGGACACCGGGGATAACTCCCCTAATCTTACACAAGAACATAAGAACATAGGAAATAGGAGTAGGAGTAGGCCATATAGCCCCTCGCACCTGCTCTGCCATTCAATATGTTCATGGCTGATCTGATCATGGACTCAGGTCCACTTCCCCGCCCACTCCCCATAACCCCTTATCCCCTTATCATTTAAGAAACTATCTATTTCTGTCATAATTTTATTCAATGTCCCAGCTTCCACAGCTCTCTGAGGAAGCAAATTCCACAGATTTACAACCCTCTGAGAGAAGAAATTTCTCTTCATCTCAGCTTTAAATGGGCGGCCCCTTATTCTAAGATTATGCCCTTTAGTTATAGTCTCCTACAATCAGCGGAAACATCCTCTCTACATCCAACTTGTCAAGCCCCCTCAGAATCTTATACGTTTCGATAAGATCACCTCTCATTCTTCTGAATTCCAATGAGTAGAGGCCCAACCTACTCAACTTTCCTCATAAGTCAACACCCTCATTTCTGAAATCAACCGAGTGAACCTTCTCTGAACTGTCTCCAAAGCAAGTATATCCTTTCGTAAATATGGAAACCAAAACTGCACGCGGTATTCCAGGTGTGGCCTCACCAATACCCTGATTAACTGCAGGACAACTTCCCTGCTTTTATACTCCATCCCCTTTGCAATAAAGAACAATATCCCATTGGCCTTCCTGGTCACTTGCTGTACCTGCATACTATCCTTTTGTGTTTCATGCACAAGTACCCCCAAGTCCTGCTGTACTGCAGCACTTTGCAATTTTTCTCCATTTAAATAATAACTTGCTCTTTGATTTTTTTGCTGCCAAACTGCATGATCTTTCACACTTTCCAATATTATACTCCATCTGCCAAACTTTTGCCCATTCACTTAGCCTATCTATGTCTTTTTGCAGATTTTTTGTGTCCTCCTCACACGTTGCTTTTCCTCCCATCTTTGTGTCGTCAGAAAATTTGGCTACATTACACTCAGTCCCTTCTTCCTAGCCGTTAATATTGATTGTAAATAGTTGGGGTCCCAGCACTGATCCCTGCGGCACCCCACGAGTTACTGATTGCCAACCCGAGAATGAACCATTTATCCCGACTCTGTTAGTTAGCCAATCCTCTAACCATGCTAATATATTACCACCAACCCCGTGAACTTTTATCTTGTGCAATAACCTTTTATGTGACATCTTGTCAAATACCTTCTGGAAGTCCAAATAGACTACATCCACTGGTTCCCCTTTATCCACCCTGCTCGTTACATCCACAAAGTATTCCAGCAAATTTGTCAAACATGACTTCCCCTTCATAAATCCCTGCTGATTCTGCCTGACCGAATTTTGCTTTTCCAAATGTCCTGCTACTGCTTCTTTAATAATGGACTCCAACATTTTCCCAATCACAGATGTTTGGCTAATTGGTCTATAGTTTCCTGCTTTTTGTCTGCCTCCTTTTTTAAATAGGGACGTTACATTTGCAGTTTTCCAATTTCCCCAGAATCCAGGGAATTTTGGTAAGTTACAACCAATGCATCCACAATCCCTGCCACTACTTCTCTTAAGACCCTAGGATGCAAGCCATCAGGTCCAGGGGACTTATCTGCCTTCAGTCCCTTTGAAATAGTGCAATGGGACCTTTTAGGTCCACCTCAGGGAGCCTCGGTTTAAGGTTTCATCTGAAAGACGGCACCTCCGACAGTGCAGCACTCCCTCAGCACCATACTGGAGTGTCAGCCTAGATTTTTGTGCTCAAGTTTCTGGAGTGAGACTTGAACCCACAACCTTCCGACTCAGAGGTGAGGGTACTACCAATTGAGCCACAGCTGACTCTTAACTAAATACATTGGTGTATCCAGGGAAGTATATGAATCTGTTCTCGGAATGTATATTGGGCAGTATATGTATGTATTATGGTATATGAATGAGTTGTAGTATTTTAATATGCTCTGGGTACATGAATGGTTTTCAGGGAATACATTGGCCTGGATATTTACTGGGACGGTTATGTAGGCGGGGGAAGCAGAGTTTCGGACAGGTAACCTGAAGTCTGGGTTTCCCAGCATGCTGTGGAGATTTAACTCACAGCGGTGTCTATTGGCCCTGACAGGTTCCCCCCCCGGAGGTTTGCCTGATTGACAGGCTTGGCTTCCAGTCGGGTGGGGAGCACTCCAGACCAGGTGGCAGGACCAGGTAGATCCGATCCATTACTCTGGCGGAGTTTGACCCTGAGGGGTCCGATCCGAAACCTGACCCCGGGCATGGGTCCGGTACTGGGGTCGTCCAATCCCTGACCCGGGGGTCTTTGTATTGTGGAGGAGTGTGATGTGTTCAGGGTGGGTATTGGAATCTGTTTTAGGAATGTATACTGGGATGTGTATTGATGTGTTATGGGAAATATATGAATGTGTTCTCGGTATATAAATACATTCTGCGACGTACATGAATATGTTCTGCGATGTATATAAATATGTTGTGGGAATTATATGAATATGTTATGGGATATATTTGAATGTGTAATGGGATGTATATGAATCTGCTCTCAGAAATATATGAATCTATTCAAGGAATATGTATTGTGAAGTATATCAATGTGTTACGATATGTGAATGTGTTCTGGCAAGTCAAAGATTCATCTCTGTTCCCCAATGGTTGATGCTCAGAAATATTGGAGGAGAATCGATTTTTGCAATTGTGTGAAATCTTGTGCGGTGAAATATGTAGTTGGTCACTATCTACCTGTATGGACAATCCCCACCTGCTGATCACCTCACTCAGCACCAAGCGCCCTGCAGTAATTGCCCCGTCAGTTTTACATGGGAAGGTCCCAATCCACTTGGTGAATTTATTGATAATCACCAGGCAGTATTGATGCCCTGCATTGGACCGTTGCAGGGGTCCAATCAAATCGATTTGAAGGTGTGTCCACGGCCCCTTAGAGGGTGGGGCAGACTGGAGAAAAGTGCGATTAGTGAGCAGAGAAAGGTTATGTTGTAAACAAACTAAACATCGTTGACGCGTTTTGTAATTTCAGCTTTTATACTGGGCCACCAAACACATTACACACGTTTTGAGACGTAACCTCGGCTGAATAGTGACCTCTGTTGGATGGGAATGAAACATGTGGAAGGAATCCTCCGCCAGCTGTGGTGGGACACACACGATTGGTACAGACTCCCCCAGTACTGCAGGGGGTGGTGTGTGGGGTCAGTTTGCCTCCCCTGACCCAGAGCAGTTGCGAGTCGCTCCCACTCCCTGGTTCTCAAGCCTGGATTTATTAATCAGGGTGTGATAAAGTGCAGCAGACAACTGTTTTGTACAAAGAAGGTATGGATTTTATTCAAGAAAGCAAAGAACACAAATATACTCCAGTAAAACTGTAAAATCTTACAAAAGGTTCTAAACAATGGGGAATACTTTGTTTCGGTAATAAACACGACAGAAATACCTCCCACCTCCCACTTACTCTCTAGCTAAGTTAGACTCTAGGGCAACAGGGATAATGCTCACCAATCCTTCCTTTGACAGTTAGGGCTGTTTCGCGGTTTCGGGGTTCTTTGGTTATAGCCGGTTTGCCTTGTCATACCCTGGACGTGGCAGAAGACCCCTGCTGCGTATTGAAGCCAGTTGGGGCGAGTTATTTTCTCCGATGTTTCTTCCTGCATTTTCTTGCCGTGTGCTCTCAATCTTGTTGTTCCAAAGTGCTTGGTCAGAAAAGTTCTTTCTGTGATGGTCAGCATAGAGATAGCTCTCTTGGTACGATAGGCCCTGAATTATACTCGGAGAGACTGTTTAATCTTCGCGCCAAATCTAACGTTTCTTTTGTTTAAGTTTTGCTGCCCAGCTAACTGAAACTTGATTAAGTTTTAATCTGGCGTTGATAGATTTTTTTGAGTTGATGAGCTCTTGTCCATTGTGATAGCACTGCTTTTTTTGCTTCCAGAAGTGTGGCCTGAGCCAGATATTTATATGTCTGTTGAAAAGGTGTTGGAATATGTATGTGATATTTGGGTCCTCTGGGTGGGGTGAATAATGTTTCTTCCGTAGTCGACTGTTTAAATGCTAATGTTTGCTAGGGGCAGATTTTGAGGATAAACAGTTCATTAGCTCCAATGTCCAAACTGGCCTTTTAGAGATTGACCCCACCCCTTTTCTTGCAGAGCCAACATTCACCTTTTAAAAATCCCAAACTTGGTTAAAAACTCATAGATTTCTTCCATAAGCATTTTAGGATCCCAAACTTTCTGTTTGATAGTCCCAAATCGAATTTCCTTTCTAATGAGTCCAAACACTGAGGAAGGGGTTTCCACGAATTTTGGAATCTTACAGTTCCCCATTTGACACTCTTCGCCACAGAGTATCATCCTCAATGATCAAAATTCCTGATTCCCGAGAGCCAACCTTACCCTGTGGTTTACCTAGCTAAACCCAGACGTATGTATTACTGTTTACAGGGCAATTCAGTCATAAGTTACATTACAGCATAGAGGGTGTCCAACACCCCTCCATGACTCCAGTTTCACAAAAGTACACAGTAAAACACACCTAGTACAAACTTTTTAACACTTGACCTCTGCGTTTTACAGCAGGTGGAATCTGAACCCGACCCCACCGGGTGACTGTGATTTTCCTGCAGTGTCCTCTCATATTTTGTGTTTCCCTCCCTGATGCAACCCTCAAGTTGCGAGGGCTCGTCCAGCACCCTCTGGTGGCGGGACCGATGACCTCTGCCTCTCACCCTGCAGGTAGTACACCATAGATAAAGAGTAATCGCGAGCTATTCTGATCCCGGCTGGGACCTCTATATTTCTGAAAATATCCCACCAGGGTGGAACTGTGATCTCCGAAATCTCGCCCCCTATCTCAATTGTTTTTTGTTATAGAGTATAGAAATGTTTCTGCGATATTTCTACAGCTTTGAGTAGAGCGGTAAGATGTTCGGGGAGAGGGGGAATTTTGTAACCAAAATGTGAAACATAGTCTTGCAGGTTTGTTATGTTGTCACTAACAGTGAGATGAACAGTGGAGGGTTCAGGAATGGGGACAATCCGTTCCTGGGCCACTTGAACTTCTGCCTCGGGTTTAAAACAGAAATTGCTGTCACTTACCGGACACCAGTGTGCTGTCCATGCTGGGCGCACTTGCGGTGACACAATATGTCCCACCCCCTATGAATGCTACCTGTGGAGGAACATGGTCTTGTGCCATCACTTCCATGGCGCAATTGATAGGTTCCGCGCCTGCAGAAGCAAACTTACATTCTGATCGAGCAAAACCATTCAAGTGCTGGGGACACAGTATTACTTGTGCACCCCGGCTCTGGCATCCGGAGAGATCAATGCCTGTCATAGCATGCTCCCACTTTATGACATACGGCGGGACCGCTTTAAAACATGCACTCCTCTGCGAATGACCCCGATATTCTCAACCCTGTATACCGGTGCTGGCTGGGGTGACCTGCCCATTACCGGCATCCTTACTACAATTCCCATCATTGTATGGTTGGACCGCCCGCAATCTACAGGGACAGGGTAGGCTTCAGAGGCTAAACGAAGCTGGCACGGGCTCAATAAATTGCTATATGGGTGCAACGCAGCGAGATGCTTGTTGCTTATCCATGAAGGGACGCAACCTTGCCTCAGGTCCTCCAGGTTGCTGCGGCCCTCGTCCAGCAACCATGCTCCATACAGCAAGCACACCTCATTCCATGCGGCCTGCTCCGAGGTGCTCCTGTCCTCCTGTATCAAATTATTAACAGTTATTAGTGTGCCTCTCCAGCTCTGCAATTACCTCCTTTAAATGAACTCATGAAGCTCTGAACCCACTACTGTATTCTCTTCCCCTAAAATCTTATGCAGTTGGTTTTTTAACCCAGTGATCTGTATCTGGAGTTGCACATTATCCATGCTATTAACAATACCCGTTCCTGTACTGAACACTGGGGCTACATCGTTCCAGGTTTCTCTTCTCTGCCTCCCGGACCCCACACTATTCCCAACATTCAGACCATAAAACTGTTCTTTATCTACATTTCCATAGTCCAGTTCATAAAATTCCTGAAACATCACTTTTAACATCACTTTGTCAGTAGGGATTAACACTAACTCGTTCCCTGGACCCCTGGTGGTGGTGGGACACCTATCTACAGTCGTCTGTACCATCAGGGCCCTGGGCGGGGGCTTCCTGGTGTATGAGATGAGCTCTGTGGCGTTGATGGTGTTCGGGGGATTTGGGATCACAGACATTGGGCCTCAAACCCACACCGACAAACAATGTATTCTGGGCCTCAAACCCATGCAGACAAGACATTGGGCCTCGAACCCACACAGACAAGTCAGACATGGATCCCTTGTTTCTCCTTCCACCACTATTCCCAACACAATCTCGTATCTTTGGCTCGATTCGTTCCCATTAAGACAAAAAGAAAAGAAAAATCTTTCGCTCTGTTGGGGCTGCCCCCTCACAGGTCCTTCTCCAGTTATTCAATTTTTTCATCTTTAAATCAATTTAGCTAAGTCAAATGTCCAGCCTTTGTGATCTAATTACTGGAGTTCACACAGCAATGTCCCATCCAGGTTCAAGTTCAGCTGCACCTTGAGGTCATTTCCCTATAAATGAATTATACCTCTCCGGTAATTGCCTATTTGAAAGAAACTAAAGAACATCCATTGTGGCTTTTCTGCCCGCCCAATGGGTTAATTCATCCAGCTATTTTCCCCTTACTGTTACTGAGGGAAAACATCCACTCAAAATATAACTTAAAATATAACTTCAACATTTTACAAATGCTCAGAATAATAATACACTCTTGACAAGGTGTTGCTTTCTGCTTGTGCAGAGGGTTACCTTTTTTTTCGACAAACTCACCGACTAATGCATGGTACCACACATACCAATAGCTTACACATTACAATGGTTCTCTCTTTCATGTCTAATAGCAGCACACAGCCTTTTCTCCACTGGTTACATTCTTCAATTGGTCAGAAAATTATTATTTTAAAATACCAAATATATGTGATTCCACCATGGCCATAATGAAAGTTTGGTTTTCCCAGGTTAATTAATCTCAATTCCAAATTAATTCAAACCAATTTCAAACTAACCAGTGCCAGTTGAAAAAAAACTATAGACACACACACACTTAAAGACAAGTTACAGACCATCCACATGCTTTTAATAATTATTCACACTGAAACATCAGAGATTTTTAGTCCAGTATTTCTCCACCTGAGCCCATAAGCTGCTGTAATGTGGCCACTAACATTTGTACCGGGTCGTCGGCTGCCTTCCTGTGGCTCTGTTTTGCCTCAGCACCCTCGTAACCTGGTGTCGAAATCTCGACCTCAGAAAAGAATGACTCCGACACTTACAGCTCCGATGGAAGTTTCCCTTTTAATTTACTTGCTCGCAAGGGGTAGGTTTCACTCAGTCAAGGGCCAAATGAACACCTCCGCAATGGTACAGCTTCA
Source organism: Pristiophorus japonicus (assembly GCF_044704955.1). NCBI lineage: Eukaryota > Metazoa > Chordata > Chondrichthyes > Pristiophoridae > Pristiophorus > Pristiophorus japonicus. Next base: position 234,652,813 of record NC_091983.1, read on the forward strand.
CAAGATATTTATACAGTAAAACCCAAGTTCTGGCCTCTCCCTGTGTATTGCTCTGTCTCACAGTCAGTGAATACAGATAAAGAGTTAATTACTATATCCTGGTCCTGACATGGTGTCGAGATATTTCCTTTTGTCAGGGTTATCAGAAAGCCAAACGGCCATTACTCCATGAGTCATAGGTAATGGGCTATCACCTGTCTTGTATTGTATCAGGATTATCCAATTTCCTGGTCAGTTTACCTGTTTGCTTCAAATGGATGAGGTAAAGGAAAGAGATAATGGCTAGAAGATAAGGGTGGGGTGACATGGAACTCCTGTAGTGTAGACAATAGGAGAGCACCATGGGGGGTTACTTGTCTCAGCATGACTTGTCTCCTAGCTGTCTGATAACCATCAGCCATCTAACAGCAGGTTTGGCTGTTCATAATAAGCTGGCTGCTAAAATGCAGAAAGTTCTGGAAGGGCCAGGACTCCATTTTAATCAAAAGGCACACAAATACCGTATGGTATCAGCTTAGATAAAAATACATTTCCACACTGGCTTCCCTCCTTTCGGGAGCCTACAATTCCAGCTCCAGTGTCCCAAAATTCCACAGTTATAACACTCTTGGGATTGACCCACATTACCTCCCCCTTGTCTCCCTGTGCCCATCGTGTTCCCAGCCTGTAGGGTGTATAAATCTGCTTTGTCTACGTTGCCAAAATCGAACTCGTAAAATTTCTTGAACATTTCTCTGAGTAGGGCCTGGTATAGCTGCTCCGTTTCCTTCGGGCACCATGCAGGTAAGTGTACTTCTGTAAGGTTTAAGATAAATGAAGCTACTGTATAGTGTACCCCCTGGTATTCCTCGATGTCACCTCTGTGACCCATACTCGCCCCCATTAGGGCAAGCAGGAGCAAGGCCCCTCTCCTCATTCGGTTCTTTCTGTGTAGGGACAAAATAGATAGCCCTGTCCTTGAGAAAAACAGTTCTCTGGCTTGGCAAAGGTGATCCAGTTCTACAATTCAACTTGAACTTTAAAATTTTAAAATTTCTAAAATCTAAACTTAACTCCCAAAAATATTTAAAACACCCTTAAAATCGTGCAGTAACACTACGTACATTCGCCACCCGTCTCCGGGTGGCCAGGCTAAATCCTGTTCTGCTCCTTCCTTTTGCGGCCTCTGGGCAGCTTGCATGGCTGGATGTAAGGTGGTCTATACCACAGGACCCCGAGAACTGGGGGTTTCCCTGAGTCCCAGATGATCGGGGGAATGGCCCCTCCGGTACTACAGTACACTACCCCCTTCTGTGTAACTGCTGGGTCCATGTCCTTCCCTGTGTGTTCTGTGCAGCCTGAGGCTGCAGGCTGCGGACTCTCAGTTGGTGGCTGGTCCACCACTACCTCTCCCGTCAATCCCTCACCGCTGAAGGCTGCTGGCTGGGGAGTCCCTGTCCGTAGACTGATCCCTGATTTTGGATATTCTTTTACGGATGGCAAACCTCCCGGGGCTGAACCACTGAAACTGGGGCACTGGTGATCACGGTATCTTAGGCCGTGGTGTGCGGGGAGTCCTTCTTAAGGCTCTGGCTACTGGGGGTGTGTCCGAGTCCCAAATGATTGGGGGGATAGCTCCTCCAGTAATACAGTTCACCGCCCCTATCGGTGCAATCTGTGAGTCTGCAACGTCCCCTGTGGGCTTTCCACAGTCAGAGGCTGGTGGCTGAGGATCCCTGTCCCTAGAACGGTTCACTGTTCCCAATGATAGTGGGATGGAGAACAACCCAGCCTGTTCGTTCCCTGTGAAACCTTCTCGACTGTACTGGACCCCATTAGATAGAGGTGAGGCGGCTGGGTTATCTGTGTATACAATGGTGCTTGAAGTTCCAGTATCTAGCAGATAGGTCCCTGTCACGTCCTCCACCTCCATCTTAATGCATGGAAAAGGGGAGGTGCAACGAGACCTGGGTGTCATGGTACATCAGTCATTGAAGGTTGGCATGCAGGTGCAGCAGGCGGTAAAGAAAGCAAATGGCATGTTGGCCTTCATAGCGAGGGGATTTGAGTACAGGGGCAGGGAGGTGTTGCTACAGTTGTACAGGGCATTGGTGAGGCCACACCTGGAGTATTGTGTACAGTTTTGGTCTCCTAACCTGAGGAAGGACATTCTTGCTATTGAGGGAGTGCAGCGAAGGTTCACCAGACTGATTCCCGGGATGGCGGGACTGACCTATCAAGAAAGACTGGATCAACTGGGCTTGTATTCACTGGAGTTCAGAAGAATGAGAGGGGACCTCATAGAAACATTTAAAATTCTGACGGGGTTAGACTGGTTAGATGCAGGAAGAATGTTCCCAATGTTGGGGAAGTCCAGAACCAGAGGTCACAGTCTAAGGATAAGGGGCAAGCCATTTAGGACCGAGATGCGGAGGAACTTCTTCACCCAGAGAGTGGTGAACCTGTGGAATTCTCTACCACAGAAAGTTGTTGAGGCCAATTCACTAAATATATTCAAAAAGGAGTTAGATGAGGTCCTTACTACTAGGGGGATCAAGGGGTATGGCGAGAAAGCAGGAATGGGGTACTGAAGTTGAATGTTCAGCCATGAACTCATTGAATGGCGGTGCAGGCTAGAAGGGCCGAGTGGCCTACTCCTGCACCTATTTTCTATGTTTCTATGTTTCTATGTCTCTTGTGTGCATTGTATTCTCGGGGACACAGGTACACAGGGGTGCCGGTTCTCGTCATGGGTCATGTAATGTCTGTTAGCTTGTAATGTTTGTAGCTCCACACTGTGGATCTGCATGTATTATGTACTGCAAGTGCATAGTTAATCATTAAACAGAACCAGGCAGTTTCCGGAGTCTTCCGAGAGAGCTGCCTCCATGTAAAGAAGCTGTGTGTGCTGTGCTCTGTGAAAATATCACAGTTGACGACTGAGATTGGATTTTTCGGATGATTTAAAGCTAAAATTTTGTTGGTGAAGGATTCAGCCAGCTGACAGAGAGACATTGGAAGTTTCTGTCTTTGGAAAAAAGCTACAAAATCCGAGGTAAAATACAGCACATGGTGAGAACAGCTAGAGATTAAAATGGCAGGTGTAATCGGATATTTGGGAGAATATAGACAAGACCGGGAACATTTTAAAGCGTATGTGGATCGGCTAGAAATGAATTTCACTGCAAAATAATATAATCGAAGTTCCAGACAATGCAGTCCAGAACCAGGCTGTGTTGGAATGTAAGATTACATATCGAAATACTCCTCATACAACTACTGGTAGAACACCAGCAGAGTTGTTTCTCAAATGACAGCCACGAACCAGATTCTCGTTGTTAAAGCCAAATTTGGCACAGTCCGTAGAAGAGTCACAATTAAGACAGAAAGAGAATCATGATAAAGGTAGAGTAAAAGAGAGAAGTGTGAAATTAAACCAGAAGGTGAGTGTGAAAAACCATCACCATAAATGGTTAAAGTTGTTACCAGGAAGAGTGGTGAAGATATGTGGTCCTCGCACATATTTGTCAAAGATGTTTGACAATGGACAGTGTTAGGTTTGTTCATATTGATCATATTTTACCTACAGACATGGAAGGAGTTGAAGGTGGGAATGATTTTAATTATTTCTGACTCATCAGACAGTTTTGATATACCAGTTGCAAATAATAAATCCAATGTACTGGAAACAAATCCAGGAGAGAATCAGAATGAAAGTCTGAGTCCGAGTCAGGAAAACAAAGAGCCTGAAGTTAGAGTGAGTTCAAATGAAAATCAAGGAAATTCCGTGGAGGAAAACGTTCCTCAGGATGAGCCTCGAATGAGTTTAGATTCGACACCATGTTTGGAAGGTACTGTTCGAGAGCGAAGGTATCCTCTTCGAAGCAGAAAACAAGTGGTGAAGTTAAATTTGTAAATATAAAAAAAAATAAGTTTATATCCTGTGTTATGTAGAAACATGAAAGTTATGTATGATGTTTGTTGTGATGGCTTCTTCATTTAGGAGGGAGAAGTGTAATGTCTGTAAGCTTGTAATGTTTGTAGCTCCACACTGTGGATGTGGACGTATTGTGTACTGCAAGTGCATAGTTAATCATTAAACAGAACCAGGCAGTTTCTGGAATCTTCCGAGAGAGCCTCCTCCATGTTAAGAAGCTGTGTGTGCTGTGCTCTGTGAATATATCACAGGTCAGGATTTGGCGGGGCGGATGGGGTTCCCCTTCCGATGGCTGTAGCTACCTTCCCTGGGCCGTCCAATACGGACCAGAGCGCGGCCACGAACTCCTCGAAGGAAGAGGGAGAGTTCTGCGCTCCAGGTCCGGGTCCGGCCTTTTGGGCAGGTGCTGGGAGTTACTTAGCTACATTATCCTTCCAATGGTTTCTCCATCCCTTTCTCCAATGCCCACTTTTCTCGCATCCAAAGCAGTTATGCTTGGTGTCGGAAGTGATACCCCCTTCCTGGTGCCATTCCCTCTTTGCTTGGTGGGGCCTTAACTCATCTACCCTCCCCTTGGGTGGGTTCTCCTCTGTCCCTCGGCCGCTCCTAAAAGCCAGGGTTAGTTGCCTAATCACTGACTCCTCGGTGGCGTTGGGATCCCTAGGATCGAACCACAGCTCAGCTTTGGCCTTCACCCATGGCAAACTCTTTGCCACCAGGCTCCGGAACCAGTGAGCCTTCTCATCCCGGGTCAAGTGATCCCGGTTGAGGGTCCCACTGCAGGCACTCTTGTAGACGAGCCACAGCCTGTCTGTGAAAGCTTGTGGGGTTTCCCCTGCCTGTTGCAGTGTCCTCTCCACTCGGGAAAACGGGCTCCCATTGTTGAGGCCCATAGCCTCCAGGATTTCTTCCTGGATGGCCGCAGATATACTTTGCCCGCACTTGGTGTTTGTGGAGAGAGGCTGGTACAATCTACTTTCTCAGGAGAATAGGAGCATTTTTGCCGTTTCGGAGTCGTCGCACCCATTGATGCCTGTCGCTTGGTCTATTTCCATAAAGTGAACCGAAGGGTCCCCTTTATGGGTGAGCTTGTCCTTTATGGGTGGGTTACCATGGTTCCAGGCTGCTGGGTGCTGTGGGGGACCACGAAGTTACTTTCGAGGGGCCCTGCTGTCTCACCGAGAGTGGGCGTACCGTACTTCTGCTGCCGGACCGGGCACATCGGCACCAGTCCCGGCCCTTGTCGTACTGGTGTCACTCCCACCTCCCCCTGCTGCCAAGTCGCGTTACAACCCGATGTCACAGGTGGTGGTGCACCGTCCCCATCTGCCCCGCAAACTGTTCGCCCCTCCTGCTGCCAGACCGGGCTAAGCCCCAGTGCCACAGATACTGGGTGAATGTCCCTCTCCGTTCGCCCCTCCTGCTGCCAGACCGGGCTAAGCCCCGGTGCCACAGATACTGGGTGAATGTTCCTCTCCGTTCGCCCCTCCTGCTGCCAGACCGGGCTAAGCCCCAGTGCCACAGATACTGGGTGAATGTCCCTCTCCGTTCGCCCCTCCTGCTGCCAGACCGGGCTAAGCCCCAGTGCCACAGATACTGGGTGAATGTCCCTCTCCGTTCGCCCCTCCTGCTGCTAAACCGGGCTAAGCCCCAGTGCCACAGATACTGGGTGAATGTTCCTCTCCATTCGCCCCTCCTGCTGCTAAACCGGGCTAAGCCCCGGTGCCACAGATACTGGTCGAACGGTGCCCCCTGCTCTTCCTGCCGTACTCGGGTTTATTAGGCAGAACATGTCTTTGGCCTTGGAAAGAGCAAGGCTCAGACTCTCAATTTGCTTTTGGCAGGGACCGTAGTCTCCAGTCTCGAACCCTCAGCTGCTTGCTACCTTATAAGTGGCCTGAACGTCCCTTAACTTCTCCTCCTGCGCTTTAATTATTCTGGTGAGGCGGGTGTTTACCTCCTGCAACACCAGTTCTTATCCCTTCGCTTCGGTGACCTGGTACTGAAGGTAATCCTGGCCGTTTCTATGTGTTTCCACTAACTGTACTTTTCCTTGCTTTTGCTTGCCTAACTCCTCAAATGATCACTCCCCCATGATAGCTCTGGCACTCGAGTGTTCCTCGGACTCCCTGAGGTCTGCCTCCAGAGACTCGACTTTCTTGTCCAATTGCTAGACTTGTCGGTGTAGGCAGACTAACCATATTGCTTTCTCCACAGAGCGCTTATGGTCCTTACTCTCAGTCCATTTGGCTGCAGCGTCCACAGGATGCTCAGCGCGCAATAGGTTCAGTACCATTTCTTTGTTATATTGACTTTCTTGAACATGTAAGAGGAAATCCTCTCTTCCATTTTGCTTCTTTTCTCAAAAACAGTGTCTACTGCATCACACCCTTTTGACCACGCTCCTAACTGGCTCGCCATTCTGTAGGGGGTGGTGTGCGGGGTCAGTTTGCCTCCCCTGACCCAGAGCAGTTGCGAGTCGCTCCCACTCCCTGGTTCTCAAGCCTGGATTTATTAAACAGGGTGTGATAAATTACAGCAGACAACTGTTTTGTACAAAGAAGGTATGGATTTTATTCAACAAAGCAAAGAACACAAATATACTCCAGTAAAACTGTAACATCTTACAAAAGGTTCTAAACAATGGGGAATACTTTGTTTCGGTAATAAACACAACAGAAATACCTCCCACCTCCCACTTACTCTCTAGCTAAGTTAGACTCGAGGGCAACAGAGATAATGCTCACCAATCCTTCCTTTGACAGTTAGGGCTGTTTCGATGTTTCGGGGTTCTTTGTTTATAGCCGGTTTGCCTTGCCATACCCCGGACGTGGCAGAAGACCCCTGCTGCGTATTGAAGCCAGTTGGGGCGAGTTCTTTTCTCCGATGTCGCGATGTTTCTTCCTGCGTTTTCTTGCCGTGTGCTCTCGATCTTGTTGTTCCGAAGGGCTTGGTCAGAAAAGTTCTTTCTGTGATGGTCAGAATAGAAATAGATCTCTTGGTACGATAGGCCCTTAATTATACTCTAAGAGTCTGTTTAATCTTCGCGCCAAATCTAACGTTTCTTTTGTTTAAGTTTTGCTGCCCAGCTAACTGAAACTTGATTAAGTTTTAATCTGGCATTGATAGATTTTTTTGAGTTGATGAGCTCTTGTCCATTGTGATAGCACCGCTTTTTTTGCTTCCAGAAGTCTGGCCTGAGCCAGATATTTCTATGTCTGTTGAAAAGGTGTTGGAATATGTGTGTGACATTTGGGTCCTCTGGGTGGGGTGGATAATGTTTCTTCCGTGTTTGACTGTTTAAATGCTAATGTTTTCTTGGGGCAGGTTTCTAGGGTAAACAGTTCCCAGGCAATTTGATTAGCTCTAATGTCCAAACTGGCCTTTTAGAGATTGACCCCACCCCTTTTCTTGCAGACCCAACATTCACCTTTTAAAAATCCCAAACTTGGTTAAAAACTCATAGATTTCTTCCATAAGCATTTTTGGATCCCAAACTTTCTGTTTGATAGTTCCAAATCGAATTTCCTTTCCAATGAGTCCAAACACTGAGCGGTTTCCACGAATTTTGGAATCTTGCTGTACTCGGTGGAACAGCAGAGGCTGCTCTGTCCCCATCACCTCTGTTTGCTCCACCCAGTCGGTGGGTGGAGGTGACGCAGTCCCATTTGAGGGACATTCATTGACCACTCGGTGAGGGCCAAATGTATCCTGCAGGGTCACCCAATCTAATTCATGTGGGGCCCCTGTTGTTATGTGGGTAAATTCCCAGGACCGACAAGAATAAAGAGTCAGAGAATTGCAGGAATATTTTGTGTCCCATGTTATAAAAGCTCCAATTAGTAAAATTCAGGTTTTTGGTTTGTCCAAAGGAACAGGTGCAGATGAGGTCACTTTACGAACTGTAACAATGTTTTTCTTCATCTCTCATTCGTTCAACATAAAAAGATGTAAAACCCCATGTAAATGTTACTGAGAACAGGAGCCAAGAGAGGACTTGCGTGTCTCTTATTGCAAAGTAGTAAAATCAGCTCGAAACTTCGCTCAAAAACAGGGTCATTGTAAATGTCGGAGAGATCTAGACCACCCAAAGTTCACTGAAGTAAAGCCGACCTCCAAAGGCAGATCTGAAGCCAAATCCCAATTCTTCATCCCGATATTTACAGGGTCGGCATTTCAGAGCAATACGTGGAGCTGATTTTTACATTTGTAAATTGTTAAAGTGCTCTTCGGTCACGCAGTAAAAATAAAGCTGTATAAACTTTAACCTGGGACATATTTAGCCGGATCATTGCACATTGAGCTCACTGTATTGTTTATTCCTCCTTGGGTTATGGGTGTCGCTGGCAAGGCCGGCATTTATTGCCCATCCCCAGGTGCTCTTGAGAAGATGACGGTGAGCATCAAAGTTCCTGTAATATTTTTTCGGGCCCTGCGTCTCCTTTAAGGGGCTCCGCGGCCCATTTAAAATACCGTGCATGTGTGTTTATCTATTGAAAAGCCGACTGCGTGGGACCCCTGGAGCACTGTGCAGACATGCGGCTGTGCGGCCACGGGGCTTACAGGGAACATTAGTGAGCATTCTTCTTGAACCGCTGCAGTCCGGTGGTGAAGGTATGTCCACATTGTTGTTAGGTAGGAAGTTGCAGGATCTTGACCCAGTGACGATGAAGAACAGTGAGATATGTCTTGGTGAGGAACTTGGAGGTGCTGGTGTTCACGTGCACCTGCTGCTCTTTTCCTTCTCGGTGGTGGAGGTCGTGGGTTTGGGAGGAGCTGCCGAAGAAATCCTAGGGACTTGTTGCAGTGCCCCCTGCATGTGGGAATATGCCGGTGTTACCGTGTTCAAGGTTCGGTAATCGATCGTGAGCCGCCAGCTCCCATCTGCTTTTTTAACTGACAAAATTGGTGAATTATTTGCAAAAATGTCCTGCCGTATAATGCCCTGCTGTAGCAATGTGTCCAGTGTGGTTTGTAGCGCTAACTGACTCTCAGCTGGAATGGGGCACTGTTTTACTTTAACATGGGCCGGCCCGTTAACCACCTCCTCCTGTATTGAGTGCCCACAATTGTGCTTGTGAGTAGCAAACACGGCCCGATACTGAGTTAACAGAGCTTGTGTGTTCGGGTCTGTGTGTGTGTGTAGTTATCTCGTATGTCTCAGGCTCCTCAATCACAGAAATAGTCGGGACCCCTCTGCCATGAGAATTTTGGTCTCCTAAACTGAGGAAGTTCTTGCTACTGAGGGACTGCAGTGAAGGATCATCAAACTGATTCCCAGGATGGCAGGACTGGCATATCAAGAAAGACTGGATCAACTGGGCTTGTATTCACTGGAGTTTAGAAGAATGAGAGAGGATCTCATAGAAACGTTAAAATTCTGACGGGGTTAGACAGGTTAGATGCAGGAAAAATGTTCCCAATGTTGGGGAAGTCCAGAACCAGGGGCCACAGTCTAAGGATAAGGGGTAAGCCATTTACGACCGACATGAGGAGAAACTTCTTCACCCAGAGAGTAGTGAACCTGTGGAATTCTCTACCACAGGAAGTTGTTGAGGCTAATTCACTAAATATGTTCAAAAAGGAGTTAGATGTAGTCCTTACTACTAGGGGGATCAAGGGGTATGGCGAGAAAGCAAGAATGGGGTACTGAAGTTGCATGTTCAGCCATGAACTCATTGAATGGCGGTGCAGGCTCGAAGGGCCGAATGGCCTACTCCTGCACCTATTTTCTATGCTTCTAATGTTCCCAATGTTGGAGAAATCCAGAACCAGGGGACACAGTCTAAGGATAAGGGGTAAGCCATTTAGGACTGAAATGAGGAGAAACTTCTTCACTCAGAGAGTTGTTAACCTGTGGAATTCCCTACCGCTGAGAGTATTGATGCCAGTTCATTGGATATATTCAAGAGGAAGTTAGATATGGCCATTACGGCTAAAGGGATCAAGGGGTATGGAGAGAAAGCAGGAAAGGGGTACTGAGGTGAATGATCAGCTATGATCTTATTGAATGGTGGTGCAGGCTCAAAGGACCGAATGGCCTACTCCTGCTATTTTCTATGTTTATATGTTTCTATGTTTTCTTTTCTGAACCATAGTAGATCATAATCCACAATTATACCACCCTTATCGAGTAAATCAGTAAAGACCCCATGAACCTTCCCATCACTGACTTTAAGCTAAATAGTCTTTCGCTCCTTGGACTTGTTCTATCTCCCACTTTAAATATAGGAATCACATTAGTTGTGTGCCAGTCCTCTGGCACTATTCCCTTTTATACATTTATCAATATATAATAGTGCCTCTGCTTTCTCTCCCTTTGCTTGTTTTAATATTCACAGATACAATCCATCTGGACCAGGGGTTTATACTCCCAAAGTTTGATTAGTTTATCAATCATCTCCCCTCCTTCTGTCTTAAATATCTTTGTATCTTTTTTGATCCATTCTTCTAATTTCATGTCCACATTGTTAGTCTCCCTGGTAAATACTTTACACTAACTTCCTTGGTATTTTAATCAATTCCTCTGTTTATAAAGCCAAGGATCCTGTATGCTTTTTTAACATTCTTAAAAACTTGTCTTCCACCTTCGAAGATTTCCATTCATAAAACTCCAGGGCCCAGAAATTTGAGTCCGCCACGAGAGTTGCCTTAGTAATGGGGTGGCTCGGGTTAACGGCCACTGAAAATGGTCATGGCGGTCAGAGAGAAAGATTCGTGCTGGGGATGAAAGATTTTTAGCCCAGCACTAACTCACTGTGTAACACCCTCCTGGTGGAGTTAGTGCAGGCATTTGAGGCAAAGTTGGTGTCCAGAAGCGGCGTTCCATCTTCCAACCATCTCTGGAAGCAAGGCAATAAATTCACTAGGAATTGTCGGATATTAAAAGGCCAATGTCTTCTGAACTGATCAAAATAAAAATGAAGGAAGAAAATGCAGTTTTCAGCCCTGACTGCCTTTAAAAAAAAATTAGCATTAAAAAGAAATCCCAAATGGAAGTATTTAGCTCCTAAAGCTGAATTCCCTTCCACACCTCAAAAAATGGGAAAAGTGCTTCAGCACGAATACAAATGGGTGAGCAAGCCAGGGAAGGGCACCCAGGGTCTCGCACGCAGCACTCCAGCTTTGTACAGGGGGCCAACACTGCAGGAGAGGTCCTCCGCCCACAGGGGCCAGGAGGCCCTCCAGAAAGAACGATGTGGAACCACATCACCGAGGCCGTCACTGCCAGCAGTGTCGCCCCCACCACCTGGCTCCAGTGCCCAAAGAAGCTTCATGGCCTCAGACCAGGGGTCAAAGTCAGTGACTCCATCTTCAAAAGCCATTTCCTACCAACTGATTCACCAGCCTCACACACTGCTCAATGCACGACTCCGGCCATGCTGATCACTCACCTGCAGCAATCTGCACCAATCACAAGGCACATCTCCCATTCCTAGCCTCACCTCACCATCTGGGAAGAGACAGTGCAGGCCATTCTTGGTAGCAGCATGGCTAAGCCATTGGCCAGCTCCTGGGAAATCAATCATCCATTCCCCTCGATCCCAAACAGAGAGGGTTGGCAACCCGAAGGGTGTGAGCTGGAATAATTGCAAAATGGTTGCCCCAAATGTTCAGACTTCCCGGGAACCGACTCTCAGAGAGTTAATATTTCTAAATCCATCACATGGATGGAACAGAGTAACATTTCCATAATCAGTCAGCGACGGTATTTCTTCAACACAACGCTCCTACCTGCAGCTAAACTGTATTCAAAACCGTCTTCATAAAACACTATAAAAAGATGTGAACTCGCTGCTCAAACACCAGAAGGGACTGAGAGTCATTCAGTGCGTTCGACAGTGATCGGAGCGGACACCAAGATGCTGAGACTCTGCTTAACTGTGTCTGTCCTCTTCGGACGTCAGATCGCTGCAAAGGAACAAGATCAAGATTTGTACGATTTCTGTGGTGACTATGGCTGCCCTCAGCCCATAGAAGTGATTCAGTTCAACGTGAGTATAGTTAGCAGTTCACTGCGTTCTATGTTTGTACCTGTGGGAATGGTTTATGGCCCGTTTTTTAGTCCATAACGAGCGATGCGCCGACAGCACGTGTCCCAACCGAGAGGCCTGAGGTCGACCCGAAATTGGTCCTCGGGCCACATTAACATTTTATGGGTTTCTGTAACCCCCTGCTGTGTCTCCACGGGCAGCTTGTTCATTTTACTAAGAAGAATATCGGGCCACTTGTCTCTCCAGCAGCGGCTGTAAGCTAAACCCTGGGAGTGGGGGGTTGGTGTGGCCACAGAGAGGGGGCATTGGGGCGATGGCAGGGACTGTGGAGTCGGGGAGCACTCCTGCTTCTCCTGGCTCCACTCAATCCAAGTCGGTTTCTGAAAGGAAGCTTGTAACAAGCATAAGGCACCTACTTTACATATGTAAGAGACCCAACGCATTTTTTGGGCAGCCCCCCAGGATGCTGGCGAAGCCATATCAATATTGTGACGCCTTTAATGCAGGCACAGATTGGGCCTGAGGCTTTGCACTCTGAAATTATGCCTTTTTGTCCCAGTCTTCTTCACAGAAATGCGGACCAATTTCTAACCCAGTGGAATTTCCCTGTATATATAAAGTGGGAAAAGACTCACAGGGAAACACGGTACCTGGACAATGGGTCATTAGCACTGATTCAGTGTGGGAGGCTTTTAATAATGTTCTCCATGTTTGCTTATTGAAAACCCATAAGGACCAAGGCCCATAGTGCAGGACATCACCAAGGGTGAAAGAGTGAGAGAGACAGGAAGCTGAGGCCAAGAGCCCATCATAAAATCCTAACTCTCTTTCTAGCCCAGTCCATCCAGGACATGAATACTGCTGCCACACCTGGGCACCTCGGACAGTCCTCTCAACACAGATTTGTTTCAGTAACTGTACAGTTGTGCCATGTGTTAATATCTTTTCTCTTAGAATTATGACGAGATGGAATATTTACCCGTTCAATGGATTGAAATAGAGGTTAATGGAATGGATATCAAGAGTGCACTCGCGACTGGCCTGGACAAACTACAGAATTATTCATGGTTTTTGAATGCTGCAGGTACATGAGATATTCCTTCAATGTAACAATAGAATATAAAACAACCCTTCGCTGTTTGAAATGTTTTCTTTGAAACTTCCTGTATAGAGAGACACACTGACCAAATAATGCCACCATTTTCAATCCCAAGGGTTGTGCTAGGATTGTGCCCATTGTGCCCTCCATAACTGACCCAGCCTCAGTTTGTGAGATCATTGACATGTTGCTGGTGGGCAGAAGTGCCACATGGGCTACTTCTTTGGTGCTTGCAGGCCATGTGTGCCCAGAATCTGACGAGGCTGCCCACACATGGGGGTTTGGGATACCAAGCTCATGTTCCGACTCCAGCCATGGCCCTTGAATTGTCTCTGGATAATAAAGGTTCTTTGCCAGACCTGAACCAGAGTCCACATACACCCTTGTGGAAGCCCATACTCTTCATTTCTCTCAGCTCACTGGCTGCTACTGGAATGCCGGGTCCTGACTGAGGCTCAGTTCTGTTTAGAGAAGGTTAAGAGCAGATTTGATAAAGATGTTCAAAATCATGAATGGTTTTGATAGAACAAATAAGGAGAAACAGTTTTCAGTGGCAGAAGGGTCGGTAACCAGAGGAGGCAGATTTCAGGTGATTGGCAACAGAACCAGAGGCGACACGAGGAAACATTGTGTTGTACAGAGAGTTGTTGCCTGAAAGCAGAGTGAAAGCAGATTCAATAGTAATATTCAAAAGAAAATTGGATAAATAGCTGAAGGGAAAAAATGCAGGGCTGTGGTTACGAACATGGGAGTGGATTAGTTAGAAAGCTCTACAAAGAGCGAGCCACTTTCTGTGCTGTACCATTCTATCATTCTGTGATTCAGTGTATCACATGAGTGTCTTCCACACCCCAGCACTGTCCCCCTGCCCCAACCTGTAACTTCAGACTCACCATGAGCAATGCCGCAGGTGACCTTCCAGTAGAATGCTGTAACAGTGTTTTCTCTGTCTGCAGATACAATTGTTCCTGTCTCTGCACCTTGGGGACTTCAGGGATACTTGGTAAATGGCACAATACAACAGAAATTCGGGGTATTTGTTGTACTAGTTCCTGAACTCACCAGCCCACCTGAACCAACGGATCCAACCATTAAAATAGGAATGTCACATATCGGCTGGTTCTATGTCAGGTGAGTTTAGTTGGTGATATATTGTGATTGATATTTCTTTACATCAGATACTTAGCCAACATTATTTAACCTGTAGCAAGCCTGTGATTAATGGGCTGGTCCAGTCAGGTGGGTCGTTGGCCAACATTAATCGTGTAATAAGTTGGTTCGTGTCTCATAACCTTCAGTTCCTTCCTCTGAGGACACGGCTAGACCTCCACACTCACATCACTCAGGTTCATATCGAGCACTGGACATAGCCGAGCCACAATTCCTCGGGACGCGATCCCAGGATGTGAATTCTACACTTTGTAACTAAAGTAGTTGGGCTTTTCTCTGCTGGAATGTCCCAAGAGCATAGACTTCCCTATTGTAACAATAATGGGGCTGGCTCCTGTTTTCAGACATTCTCACACACACCACATTCTGGGGGTTATTTTGACCAAAGGGTGAAAACAGGCGCTAAATGGCTGCAGTGCTAATAAGACTAACCTATTTGAAAGTCTGGATTTAGCACACAATTTGGGTCCTAATTGCTGAATGCCAAAATTTGAACTTGCTGGAGATGGTACAACACAAACCTGCAGGTTTAACACTCAAGTGCTGATTAGACACCATTTTCATGGAGCAGTATATGTGGCCTTCTCGCACCCACTTCCACTGAAGGTGTGGAGTGCTCTGGCTGGTACACAGCGGCACATTGCAGGATGGCTCAGGGACCGAGGGAGAGGGTGCAAAGGTTCTCGGATGTGGTACTGGAGACTGGGGTGGAGGAGTTCCAGAGGAGGAGGGACGTCTTGTACCCTCAGGGGGGGAAGGACATCACCTCGCCCTCCTGTCCATCTCTTCTACAGCATCTGGTGCTGCTCTGCCAGGCCTCATGTCCTCCTCCCATTCCTCGTCCAACCCAAGAGGGTGCCCTCGCAGGTGACGATGACCAAGCACTCCCTTTCTCCTGGTGACTCCCATAAGGTGTCCAATAAGGTGGAGTAGCTCAGCACTTACTCATTTTAGGTGAAGTCCTCAGAAAAATTCTGGAATAAATGTTACTCAAGTGTTGGTGAGGTCTTGACAAAGTATCCCAGAAAGTCTGCTGATGTGCCTCAAAAGTTCTCTTCACAACTGCAGCAGCAATGAATTTTTGATGAGGTAACCAGGAGAGTCGATGAGGGTAGTGCATTTGATGTAGTGCATATCAATTATAGCAAGGCTTTTGATAATGTGCCACATGGCAGACTGGTCAGGAAAGTGAAAGCACATGGGATCCAGGGCAAAGTGGCAAGTTGTATCCAAAATTGGCTGAGAGGCAGGAAGCAAAATGTAATGGTTGATGGGTGTTTTTGTGACTGGAAGGCTGTTTCCAGTGGGGTTCCGCAGGGCTCAGTACCAGGTCTCATGCTTTTTGTGATTATATAACAATGATTTACACATGAATGTAGGGGGTACGATTAAGAAGTTTGCAAATTATACTAAAATTGGCTGTGTGGTTGATAATGAAGAAGAAATCTGTAGACTAAACGGTGGAACAGTGGAGGACTTTTAAGGAGCTCTTTCATAGAGCTCAACAAAAATATATTCCAGTGAAAAAGAAGGGTGGTAAGAGAAGATATAACCAGCCGTGGATAAACAAGGAAATAAAGGAGAGTATTAAATTAAAATCCAATGCATATAAGGTGGCCAAGATTAGTGGGAAACTAAAAGATTGGGAACATTTTAAACGACAGCAAAGAATGAATAATAAAGCAATAAAGAAAGGAAAGACAGATTACGAAAGTAAACTTCCGCAAAACATAAAAACAGGTAGTAAAAGCTTTTACCGATATATAAAACGGAAAAAAGTGACTGAAGTAAATGTTGGTCCCTTAGAAGATGAGAAGGGGGATTTAATAATGGGAAATGTGGAAATGGCTGAGACCTGAAACAATTATTTTGCTTCGGTCTTCACAGTGGAAGACACAAAAACCATGCCAAAAATTGCTGGTCACGGGAATGTGGGAAAGGAGGACCTTGAGACAATCACTATCACTAGGGGGTGGTGCTGGACAGGCTAATGGGACTCAAGGTAGACAAGTCCCCTGGTCCTGATGAAATGCATCCCAGGGTATTAAAAGAGATGGCGGAAGTTATAACAGTTGCATTTGTTATAATCTACCAAAATTCTCTGGAGTCTGGGGAGGTACCAGCGGATTGGAAAGCAGCTAATGTAACGCCTCTGTTTAAAAAAGGGGGAAGACAAAAGGCAGGTAACTATAGGCCAGTTAGTTTAACATCTGTAGGGGGGAAAATGCTTGAAACTATCATTAAGGAAGAAATAGCGGGACATCTGGATAGGAATAGTGCAATCAAGCAGACGCAACATGGATTCATGAAGGGGAAATCATGTTCAACTAATTTACTGGAATTCTTTGAGGATATAACGAGCATGGTGGATAGAGGTGTACCGATGGATGTGGTGTAGTTAGATTTCCAAAAGGCATTCGATAAGGTGCCACACAAAAGTTTACTGCAGAAGATAAAGGTACGCGGAGTCAGAGGAAATGTATTAGCATGGATCGAGAATTGGCTGGCTAACAGAAAGCAGAGAGTTGGGATAAATGGGTCCTTTTCGGGTTGGAAATCGGTGGTTAGTGGTGTGCCACAGGGATCGGTGCTGGGACCACAACTGTTTACAATATACATAGATGACCTGGAAGAGGGGACAGAGTGTCGTGTAACAAAATTTGCAGCTGACACAAAGATTAGTGGGAAAGCGGGTTGTGTAGAAGACACAGAGAGGTTGCAAAGAGATTTAGATCGGTTAAGTGAATGGGCTAAGGTTTGGCAGAGGGAATACAATGTCGGAAAATGTGAGGTCATCCACCTTGGGAAAAAAACAGTAAAAGGCAATATTATTTGAATGGGGAGAAATTACAACATGCTGCGGTGCAGAGGGACCTGGGGGTCCTTGTGCATGAAACTCTTTTGAGTTTACCTGCAAAACATAAAAACATTAAACGGTGCCACCCGACCTGGGTGACACTCCAGACATTTACAAGGCCCTTTTTTTTTCCCCCCCTTTTTTTTTGTTTTTTTTTGTGTTTTTCTTTTTTGGTTTTTTTTTTTGGGCACTAAATTCACAATTTTCCCCAGTGCCCCCTATAAAAGGGAAGGGGGACACTAAAAGCACCGGCAATTAAAACAAATTAAACTTAAAAAACGTAAAATCAAATTAAAATTTGGTTGCCGGGCGTGATGATGCACTCCAGTCCCTCCGGTGCCCACCTCTCGCGGAAGGCCGCGAGCGTACCGGTGGACACCGCGTGCTCCATCTCCAAGGACACCCTGGACCGGATGTAAGAGCGGAAGAGAGGCAGGCAGTCAGGTTGAACGACCCCCTCGACCGCCCGCTGCCTGGACCGGCTGATGGCACCCTTGGCCGTGCCCAGGAGCAGTCCTACGAGGAGGCCTTCGGACCTACCCGCTCCCCTCCGCACAGGGTGCCCAAAGATCAGGAGAGTGGGACTGAAGTGCAGCCAGAATTTCAGGAGCAGCCCCTTCAAATAGTGGAACAGGGGCTGCAACCTTGTGCACTCAATAAAAACATGGAACACGGACTCCTCCAGACCGCAGAAATTGCAGGCGGCCTGGGAGTCCGTGAACCGGCTTAAAAATTTGTTGCACGGCACTGCTCCGTGCACCACCCTCCAGGCCAAGTCCCCGATGAATAGTGGGAGGACCCCTGCGTAGAGTGCCCTCCATCGGGGACCCCCGCCTCCTCCGGACGGCAAGATGGTACGCCATGGCGTGTCCGGACGGCCGGCGAGGATGGCAAAGTTGAGGGTGTGCAGGAGCAGCCCGTACAGGAAACCCCTCCGCGCGGAACTGAAAGGCACGGAGGGGATTTCCCCGAGGCGGCTCAAGTTGTGAGGCGCCGGCCCCCGAGGGAGGTTCCGGGGTTTGGCGCCGATGAGGAATTCCGTCCGGACGGGGGTCAGTTCGGACGGGATCTCCCCACGTGCTTGAGCCTCCTCGATGCACCTAACGGAGTCAGGGCCCAGAGCTGTTTTTAGCGACTCGATGGCATCGGCCGCGTGGCGGACGTTGGCAGAATTTAGGCGCCGCGCCAGCGTGTCTGGCGCCATGCAGCCCGCTCCTCCGCCATCGAGCAGGTCCCTGACCCTGGTCACCTCACCAGCCACAGCCCTCTCTTCCGACCGCCATATAAAGCCTCGGCCGTGGAGGTACGGATTCCCGAGCAGCGGTTCCTGCAGGACGGCCGCCACTCCAGCCGGCGGAGAGCTGCGCTTGGTGGAGACTTTGTTCCAGACCCTGATGAGTTCCCTGTAAAAGACAGGCAGCTCCCGGAGGGCGGTCCTGGCACCCCCCAAGTTCACAAACAGGAGCTGCATGTCATAATTGAGGTCGAGCTGCTGGCGGAAGAAATACCTCGCCAGAGCGCACCACCTAGGAGGGGGCTCGACGTAAAGGTATCTCTGCAGGGTCTGAAGACGGAAAGTCGCGAGCTGGGCGCTGACGCACACCAACGACTGACCGCCCTCCTCAAGCGGGAGACTCAAGACCGCAGCAGAGACCCAGTGCTTCCTGTTGTTCCAGAAGAAGTCCACCAGCTTCTTCTGTATCTTGGCGACAAACGCAGGGGGAGGGGTCAAAGTGACCAGCCGGTACCACAACATTGCGGCCACCAGCTGGTTTATGACTAGCGCTCGACCCCTGTAGGACAGCACTCGGAGCAGTCCTGTCCAGCGCCCTAGGCGAGCGGCGACCTTGGCCTCCAGCTCCTGCCAGTTCGCCGGCCAGGCTCCCTCGTCGGGGCTAAGGTAGACTCCCAGATAGAGGAGATGGGTCGTGCTCCAGGCAAAAGGCCTGAGCTCCTCCGGCAGGGAGTCCACCCGCCACTGACCCACCAGGAGTCCGGAACATTTCTCCCAGTTGATCCTGGCGGAGGACGCGGCCGAGTAAATCTCCTGGCACTCACGCATCCTCCGCAGGTCAGCGGGATCCTCTATCGCGAGGAGCACGTCATCGGCGTAAGCCGAGAGGACGACCTCCACGCCCGGCCCTTGCAGAGCCAGTCCCGTCAACCTCGTCCGCAAGAGGCGCAGGAAAGGCTCCACGCAAACGGCGTATAACTGGCCGGACATGGGGCATCCCTGGCGCACCCCTCTCCTAAAGCGAAGGGGCGCCGTCAAGGACCCGTTAACCTTAATCAGACACTCCGCGGCGGCGTACAAAAGTCGGATCCGGGCGACGAAATGCGTCCCGAACCCGAAAGCGCGCAGAGTTCCGAGCAGATAGTCGTGATCCACCCTGTCGAACGCCTTCTCTTGGTCGAGGGATAGGAAGGCGACCGACAGACCAGCCTCCTGGGAACAATGGATGAGGTCCCGGACCAGATGGATGTTATCGTGCATTGTCCGGCCCGGGACCGTGTATGACTGGTCGGGGTGGATCATGTGGTCCAGCACGGCACCAAGGCGAGCAGACATCACCCTGGCGAAGATTTTGTAGTCCGTGCTGAGGAGGGAGACCGGGCGCCAGTTCTTAAGGAGGCGGAGATCGCCCTTCTTAGGCAGCAGGACGATGACTGCCCTGCGCCAAGAGAGGGGCATCTCCCCGGTCGCCAGACTTTCCCCCAGGACCCGCGCGTAGTCGCTCCCCAGGACGTCCCAGAACGCCCTGTGGAACTCCACGGTCAGCCCGTCCAGCCCCGGGGATTTTCCCCTCGAGAGCCGGGCGAGGGCACCGGTCAGCTCCGCCAGGCTTAGCGGAGCTTCCAGATTTTCGGCGCCCTCCGGGCCGACCTTCGGCAGGTCCTCCCACAAAACTCTACGCGCTTCCTCGCTGGACGGATCCGGAGAGAACAGAGCCCCGTAATATTCACGGACCCTGTTGTTGACGCCCTCCGGATCCGAGACGAGAGAGCCGTCGTCGGCCAGCAGCGTCAAGAGCTGCTTACGGACACTCTGCCTTTTTTCCAGCGAGTAGAAGAAGGGGGAGCCGCGGTCCAGATCCCGCAGGAACCGGATCCGCGACCTCACGAACGCGCCTCGGGACCCGACGAGCTGCAGGTCCTTCAGCGCGGCCTTCTTCGCTTCGTATACCGTCCGCAGGGCCGGGTCCTGGACGACTTGACCGAGACGGGCTTCCAGGTCGAGCATCTCTTTTTCTAGGCGCCCGACTCTGGCCGCCCGCCTCTTGGTCGACCCCCTCGCGTACTCTTGACAGAAGACGCGGACGTGAGCCTTGCCCACGTCCCACCATAGCCTCAAGGAGGGGAAGCCCCCCTGCTTCCTTCTCCAGTCGGACCAGAATCGACGGAACGAGTCCTGGAACCGCACGTCCTCCAGCAGCCGGTTGTTAAAGTGCCAGTACGCGGACCCCGTCCTCGCGCGGAGCGAAGCGAGCTCCGCCCACACCAGGTGGTGGTCCGAACACGGCACCGGCCGCATGGAGGCCGCCGGGACGCAGGAAACGTACGCCCGAGACACGTAAAGGCGGTCGACTCTTGACCATCCAACTCCAGGCCTCACCCAAGTAAAGGCGCTGGAGTCGGGGTGGAGATTTCGCCAGACGTCCACCAAGTCGAAGGACCCGACCAGGTCCCTCAACTTCTCCATCGCCGTCATGCACTGCGGGGCACCGGAGCAGTCCCTCGCCTCGAGGGTGCAGTTAAAATCCCCCCCGAGGACAATGCAGTCGCCGACGTCGACGGAGCCAAGAAGAGCGGACACCTCTTCAAAGAAGCGCGTTTGCTGCGGGCCGGGATGAGGGGCGTACACGTTCACGAGATGGAGCGGCACGTCCCCCAGGCGAACCGTTACGTGCAGCAAGCGGCCCGGCACGGGCTCCTCGACCCCCAAGATCTCCGGCTGAAAATGCGGGCCCAGCAAGATGGCCACCCCACTAGAAATGGCGGTGAGGTGGCTCATGCGGACCTCTCCTTGCCATTCCAGGAGCCACGTGGCTTCGTCTCCCGGAACGGTGTGGGTTTCTTGCAGGAAGCACACCGCATATTTCCCCTCCCGCAGGAGCGAAAAATTGTCAAATCTACGGCGTGCCCCTCTGCCGCCGTTGATGTTGAGGCTGGCTATGGTTATCTTCATGGCAAAAGCATAGTGCAACCTCTACCTTAACCTATTGTGGGGGAGGGAGCGGAGTCTTTTGTTGAACTCCGCTCCCTCCGCAGCCCAGCGAGGAGTCCCTCGAGCTCGCGCAGCTCAAGGTGCTGCTCCTTTGTCAAGGGCCCGCCCGCGGCCAAGGTTTTAACGGCGGCGCGGACGGACCCCTTGATCAGCTCCGGCTCGGACCATTTTTCCAGGGCCAGTCGGGCTTGGTCGCGGCGACCCCGGCTCTGGGCCAAAAAGTCCCGGAGTTCCTTTGCAGGAATGAGGAGGGCCTCAGCGGCGGCCGCGAGCAGATCCACCGCCTCACTGGCGGTGGTCTCTAGGTCTTCACCCGCGTCCCCCACCGAGTCCCCGTCCTCCTCCGGGAGGTGGCCGCCAGCAGCCGGCCCATCGACCGCACAAGGTACGGCAAATGAACCGGCCGCTCCAACCGGCCCTGGCACTGCCCCGATCCCACCCCCAGGATCGTCGGCAGAGGAGTCCCCACTGGGCTCTTTTAAAAATGGTGCTGGGTCGGGAAATGACAGCGGAAGGGGTTCCCCCTCCGCCCCAGGAACCGGAGAACAAGGAGAGACCCGGCCATAGGAGATCCCCAGGCTCCCCAAGTGCTCCAGCTCCAAAGTAAGAGGCGAGGGTGTGTGTTCCTCCCCCTCCCCGCTGCCACCCCCCGGCCCAGCATCGACAGTGTCATGAAAATCAGTTTGTGTTTCTGCCGGGTCGAGCGACTCCCGGGGGAAGTTGGGTATTGGCTGGGCGGGCTCAGGTTCGGCCTTTTCGGCCTCGCCCGCCTCAGTCCCCGGGACGCCCGGCCCGGCGGCAATGCATTCTTCCGCTGGCCCCAATACCCCACGACAGACAGATCTTCCACTCCATCCCCAGGAGGCAGCGGCTGGGCAGCCTCGACTACCTCACCCTCCCCGGGGACAGACTCTTCGCGCCTGCAGCGCAATTTGGGAGCGCTGGTGGGGGACGCGGGACACGCGGCGGGCACCGACTCCTCCGCGGAGGGATGTTGTTCCCCCTCCGCCTCATTGGGGCGGTGCCTCTTTTTGTTCCTGGGGGCGCGCGGAGTCAGGGAGACCTCCATGTCTGCCGAGGCCTCCCGCTCCGCCCCCCCCTTTTCCTTTCCTTTCCCCCGCCCGGGCCCCTCTGTGGTGTTATTCAAGGGCTCGGGCACGGGCTCAGGGCACCCCGCGCTCGCCGGTGACTGGGTTGGGCTGAGCGCGGTGGTCAAATTATCTGGCGCACCGAGGGGACCCGCCTCTAGATGTTTTGCCTTCTTCCGCGCCTTCTTTCCGGTCGGACGCTCTCCCTCCCCCCCGCCGGAGGCCCTGAAAACAAAGGCCTCCGACGCTGCCCGCGCACCCATGGCTCCCGGCACGCGGACGCAACTAGGGGGAGGGGTGGCGGCGGCGCCAGCCTTGGCCGCCTTCGGTGGTTTGGCGGCCTTGGAGGCGGGGCAGTTCTTACGAACATGCCCCACCTCCCTGCAGGCATGGCACCGCACGCCGTCCGACGTCCAGAAGACGCGGTAGGCAGTCCCCTCGTGCACCACATTAAAATTCCCCTCCGTCGTCTCCTCCCGCGCCAGCCGGACAAAGAGCTGGCGGCGGAAGGAGAACACGTGGCGCAGGCTGTTCTCCCTGAGGCCGAGCGGTATGGGGTTGATCCCTGACCTTACCTCCCCCAGTTGTTGTAGGTGAGGGAGGAGGAGCTCAGCGGGAACAAAGGGCGGGACGTTTGAAATGATGACCCTCTGCGCGGTGGCCTCGAGAGGGTCCACCGGCAGGAACGTCCCGCCCACCGTGAGCCCCTTTTCAAGGGCCAGGGACACCGCCCGCTCCGACCCCAGGAAGAACACGGCCTTCCCAGACATCTTGGAGGCTGCGACAATGGCCGAGGGGCCGACTACCCCAGCCATCGCCCGCACGCACTCCTCGATGGTCATTGTGGGGTGAGTGTAGCTCTTGACCCCGTGTTTTTTAGTAATGAGTCTGAAAGGTGGCAGGGCAGCGGGTGGCGCAGGAGGGGCCGTGGAAGCGGTTGCCACCTGCGCATATGTCTTCGCTGGCCCTGCCACCGGCGTGGATGGGGTCGCCATCACGGGGTCCCTTTAAGGGCCACACCCACCCCAAAGTCACAGGCCTTAATGGTCTTTAATGGCCTCGTATATTAACTGAGCAGAGGAGCCCTTAACGAGGCACCTCTCCCCTCGTTGACAATTGGGGAGAGGCCTTGCTCCCTCTGCTCAGTTGTCTTAATTGTTTTTTTGTTTTTTTTTAAATTAGGAAGAAAAGGGGCCTCAGAGAGAGAGGGGAGAAACAGAGGGTAACGGAGAAAGAGAGAGGGGGGTGGGAAGGGGGGGGGCTGCGAGGGCAGGTCTCCCCTCGCAGCTGTGGGTGGGTGCACTCCCCAGATGGCAAAACACACAAGTCTTTGGGGTGGTCTTCAGGTGGGGGGAGAAGATGTCTTCACCTGGGGTAGCTGGAGCCACCAGGCACTCCTAACGATCTTTAATTGGGTGATTAAGAAAAACAACAATCTTCAGCCTGGTAGCTCCAGCTATCCCAGGCTAGGCAAATGTGGGGGGTGGGGGGGGGGTTCCAATTGTGGGGGGGGCCTAGTTGTAAGCACGGCCCCCACGCACACTACCACACACACACACACCCCCCGCGATGTTCCGGCCCTCAGTGGTCTTCTTTCCTCCCCCCACCGATACAACAAAGTCTTTTTGGGAAATGCACCCACACCCACCTGTATAAATGTAGAGTCTCCCTCCTTCCACACTGGATGTTGTTGGTCTTTTCCCCCTCTCTCCAACTCTTTGCAGAAATGGTAAAGTTGTTAAAGTTTTCTGTTCTCCTCCTCTCCCTCTGGGTAAAGTTGGTGGTGAAGCCCCTTCCTTCCTTCTTTTCCTGGGCTGGTCTCAGGGCTCTCCAGGCAGGAGCTCAAGTTGCTAGCAGCTCCACTCACTGCTCACAGCTCCAACTGAGCAGGACACGCCTCCACAGCTCCACGATTGGTCCCTTGTGCATGAAACTCTTTTGAGTTTACCTGCGAAAACATAAAAGATTAAACGGTGCCACCCGACCTGGGTGACACTCCAGACATTTACAAGGCCCTTTTTTTTTTTTTCCCCCCCTTTTTTGTGTTTTTTTTTTGTGTTTTTCTTTTTTTGTTTTTTTTTTGGGCACTAAAATCACAATTTTCCCCAGTGCCCCCTATAAAAGGGAAGGGGGACACTAAAAGCACCGGCAATTAAAACAAATTAAACTTAAAAACGTAAAATCAAATTAAAATTTGGTTGCCGGGCGTGATGATGCACTCCAGTCCCTCCGGTGCCCACCTCTCGCGGAAGGCCGCGAGCGTACCGGTGGACACCGCGTGCTCCATCTCCAAGGACACCCTGGACCGGATGTAAGAGCGGAAGAGAGGCAGGCAGTCAGGTTGAACGACCCCCTCGACCGCCCGCAGCCTGGACCGGCTGATGGCACCCTTGGCCGTGCCCAGGAGCAGTCCTACGAGGAGGCCTTCGGACCTACCCGCTCCCCTCCGCACAGGGTGCCCAAAGATCAGGAGAGTGGGACTGAAGTGCAGCCAGAATTTCAGGAGCAGCCCCTTCAAATAATGGAACAGGGGCTGCAACCTTGTGCACTCCATAAAAACATGGAACACGGACTCCTCCAGACCGCAGAAATTGCAGGCGGCCTGGGAGTCCGTGAACCGGCTTAAAAATTTGTTGCACGGCACTGCTCCGTGCACCACCCTCCAGGCCAAGTCCCCGATGAATAGTGGGAGGACCCCTGCGTAGAGTGCCCTCCATCGGGGACCCCCGCCTCCTCCGGACGGCAAGATGGTACGCCATGGCGTGTCCGGACGGCCGGCGAGGATGGCAAAGTTGAGGGTGTGCAGGAGCAGCCCGTACAGGAAACCCCTCCGCGCGGAACTGAAAGGCACGGAGGGGATTTCCCCGAGGCGGCTCAAGTTGTGAGGCGCCGGCCCCCGAGGGAGGTTCCGGGGTTTGGCGCCGATGAGGAATTCCGTCCGGACGGGGGTCAGTTCGGACGGGATCTCCCCACGTGCTTGAGCCTCCTCGATGCACCTAACGGAGTCAGGGCCCAGAGCTGTTTTTAGCGACTCGATGGCATCGGCCGCGTGGCGGACGTTGGCAGAGTTTAGGCGCCGCGCCAGCGTGTCTGGCGCCATCCAGCCCGCTCCTCCGCCATCGAGCAGGTCCCTGACCCTGGTCACCTCACCAGCCACAGCCCTCTCTTCCGACCGCCACATGAAGCCTCGGCCGTGGAGGTACGGATTCCCGAGCAGCGGCTCCTGCAGGACAGCCGCCACTCCAGCCGGCGGAGAGCTGCGCTTGGTGGAGACTTTGTTCCAGACCCTGATGAGTTCCCTGTAAAAGACAGGCAGCTCCCGGAGGGCGGTCCTGGCACCCCCCAAGTTCACAAACAGGAGCTGCGTGTCATAATTGAGGTCGAGCTGCTGTCGGAAGAAATACCTCGCCAGAGCGCACCACCTAGGAGGGGGCTCGACGTAAAGGTATCTCTGCAGGGTCTGAAGACGGAAAGTCGCGAGCTGGGCGCTGACGCACACCAACGACTGACCGCCCTCCTCAAGCGGGAGACTCAAGACCGCGGCAGAGACCCAGTGCTTCCTGTTGTCCAGAAGAAGTCCACCAGCTTCTTCTGTATCTTGGCGACAAACGCAGGGGGAGGGGTCAAAGTGACCAGCCGGTACCACAGCATTGCGGCCACCAGCTGGTTTATGACTAGCGCTCGACCCCTGTAGGACAGCACTCGGAGCAGTCCTGTCCAGCGCCCTAGGCGAGCGGCGACCTTGGCCTCCAGCTCCTGCCAGTTCGCCGGCCAGGCTCCCTCGTCGGGGCTAAGGTAGACTCCCAGATAGAGGAGATGGGTCGTGCTCCAGGCAAAAGGCCTGAGCTCCTCCGGCAGGGAGTCCACCCGCCACTGACCCACCAGGAGTCCGGAACATTTCTCCCAGTTGATCCTGGCGGAGGACGCGGCCGAGTAAATCTCCTGGCACTCACGCATCCTCCGCAGGTCAGCGGGATCCTCTATCGCGAGGAGCACGTCATCGGCGTAAGCCGAGAGGACGACCTCCACGCCCGGCCCTTGCAGAGCCAGTCCCGTCAACCTCGTCCGCAAGAGGCGCAGGAAAGGCTCCACGCAAACGGCGTATAACTGGCCGGACATGGGGCATCCCTGGCGCACCCCTCTCCTAAAGCGAAGGGGCGCCGTCAAGGACCCGTTAACCTTAATCAGACACTCCGCGGCGGCGTACAAAAGTCGGATCCGGGCGACGAAATGCGTCCCGAACCCGAAAGCGCGCAGAGTTCCGAGCAGATAGCCGTGATCCACTGTCGAACGCCTTCTCTTGGTCGAGGGATAGGAAGGCGACCGACAGACCAGCCTCCTGGGAACAATGGATGAGGTCCCGGACCAGATGGATGTTATCGTGGATTGTCCGGC
This sequence comes from Pristiophorus japonicus, assembly GCF_044704955.1. Lineage (NCBI taxonomy): Eukaryota > Metazoa > Chordata > Chondrichthyes > Pristiophoridae > Pristiophorus > Pristiophorus japonicus. The sequence goes on from NC_091983.1 coordinate 234,679,557, forward strand.
CCGGGACCGTGTATGACTGGTCGGGGTGGATCATGTGGTCCAGCACGGCACCAAGGCGAGCAGACATCGCCCTGGCGAAGATTTTGTAGTCCGTGCTGAGGAGGGAGACCGGGCGCCAGTTCTTAAGGAGGCGGAGATCGCCCTTCTTAGGCAGCAGGACGATGACTGCCCTGCGCCAAGAGAGGGGCATCTCCCCGGTCGCCATACTTTCCCCCAGGACCCGCGTGTAGTCGCTCCCCAGGACGTCCCAGAACGCCCTGTGGAACTCCACGGTCAGCCCGTCCAGCCCCGAGGATTTTCCCCTCGAGAGCCGGGCGAGGGCACCGGTCAGCTCCGCCAGGCTTAGCGGAGCTTCCAGATTTTCGGCGCCCTCCGGGCCGACCTTCGGCAGGCCCTCCCACAAAACTCTACGCGCTTCCTCGCTGGACGGATCCGGAGAGAACAGAGCCCACTAATATTCACGGACCCTGTTGTTGACGCCCTCCGGATCCGAGACGAGAGAGCCGTCGTCGGCCAGCAGCGTCAAGAGCTGCTTACGGACACTCTGCCTTTTTTCCAGCGAGTAGAAGAAGGGGGAGCCGCGGTCCAGATCCCGCAGGAACCGGATCCGCGACCTCACGAACGCGCCTCGGGACCCGACGAGCTGCAGGTCCTTCAGCGCGGCCTTCTTCGCTTCGTACACCGTCCGCAGGGCCGGGTCCTGGACGACTTGACCGAGACGGGCTTCCAGGTCGAGCACCTCTTTTTCTAGGCGCCCGACTCTGGCCGCCCACCTCTTGGTCGACCCCCTCGCGTACTCTTGACAGAAGACGCGGACGTGAGCCTTGCCCACGTCCCACCATAGCCTCAAGGAGGGGAAGCCCCCCTGCTTCCTTCTCCAGTCGGACCAGAATCGACGGAACGAGTCCTGGAACCGCACGTCCTCCAGCAGCCGGTTGTTAAAGTGCCAGTACGCGGACCCCGTCCTCGCGCGGAGCGAAGCGAGCTCCGCCCACACCAGGTGGTGGTCCGAACATGGCACCGGCCGCATGGAGGCCGCCGGGACGCAGGAAACGTACGCCCGAGACACGTAAAGGCGGTCGACTCTGGACCATCCAACTCCAGGCCTCACCCAAGTAAAGGCGCTGGAGTCGGGGTGGAGATTTCGCCAGACGTCCACCAAGTCGAAGGACCCGACCAGGTCCCTCAACTTCTCCATCGCCGTCATGCACTGCGGGGCACCGGAGCGGTCCCTCGCCTCGAGGGTGCAGTTAAAATCCCCCCCGAGGACAATACAGTCGCCGACGTCGACGGAGCCAAGAAGAGCGGACACCTCTTCAAAGAAGCGCGTCTGCTGCGGGCCGGGATGAGGGGCGTACACGTTCACGAGATGGAGCGGCACGTCCCCCAGGCGAACCGTTACGTGCAGCAAGCGGCCTGGCACGGGCTCCTCGACCCCCAAGATCTCCGGCTGAAAATGCGGGCCCAGCAAGATGGCCACCCCACTAGAAATGGCGGTGAGGTGGCTCATGCGGACCTCTCCTTGCCATTCCAGGAGCCACGTGGCTTCGTCTCCCGGAACGGTGTGGGTTTCTTGCAGGAAGCACACCGCATATTTCCCCTCCCGCAGGAGCGAAAAATTGTCAAATCTACGGCGTGCCCCTCTGCCGCCGTTGATGTTGAGGCTGGCTATGGTTATCTTCATGGCAAAAGCATAGTGCAACCTCTACCTTAACCTATTGTGGGGGAGGGAGCGGAGTCTTTTGTTGAACTCCGCTCCCTCCGCAGCCCAGCGAGGAGTCCCTCGAGCTCGCGCAGCTCAAGGTGCTGCTCCTTTGTCAAGGGCCCGCCCGCGGCCAAGGTTTTAACGGCGGCGCGGACGGACCCCTTGATCAGCTCCGGCTCGGACCATTTTTCCAGGGCCAGTCGGGCTTGGTCGCGGCGACCCCGGCTCTGGGCCAAAAAGTCCCGGAGTTCCTTTGCAGGAATGAGGAGGGCCTCAGCGGCGGCCGCGAGCAGATCCACCGCCTCACTGGCGGTGGTCTCTAGGTCTTCACCCGCGTCCCCCACCGAGTCCCCGTCCTCCTCCGGGAGGTGGCCGCCAGCAGCCGGCCCATCGACCGCACAAGGTACGGCAAATGAACCGGCCGCTCCAACCGGCCCTGGCACTGCCCCGATCCCACCCCCAGGATCGTCGGCAGAGGAGTCCCCACTGGGCTCTTTTAAAAATGGTGCTGGGTCGGGAAATGACAGCGGAAGGGGTTCCCCCTCCGCCCCAGGAACCGGAGAACAAGGAGAGACCCGGCCATAGGAGATCCCCAGGCTCCCCAAGTGCACCAGCTCCAAAGTAAGGGGCGAGGGTGGGTGTTCCTCCCCCTCCCCGCTGCCACCCCCCGGCCCAGCATCTACAGTTTCATTAAAAACAGTTTGTGTTTCTGCCGGGTCGAGCGACTCCCGGGGGAAGTTGGGTATTGGCTGGGCGGGCTCAGGTTCGGCCTTTTCGGCCCCGCCCGCCTCAGTCCCCGGGACGCCCGGCCCGGCGGCTACGCATTCCTCCGCGGTCCCCACGCCCCCCACGACAGGCAGATCTTCCACTCCATCCCCAGGAGGCAGCGGCTGGGCAGCCTCGACTGCCTCACCCTCCCCGGGGACAGACTCTTCGCGCCTGCAGCGCAATTTGGGAGCGCTGGTGGGGGACGCGGGACACGCGGCGGGCACCGACTCCTCCGCGGAGGGATGTTGTTCCCCCTCCGCCTCATCGGAGCCGTGCCTCCTTTTGGTCCTGGGGGTGCGCGGAGGCAGGGAGACCCCCATGTCTGCCGAGGCCTCCCGCTCCGCCCCCCCCTTTTCCTTTCCTTTCCCGCGCCCGGGCCCCTCTGTGGTGTTATTCAAGGGCTCGGGCACGGGCTCGGGGGAACCACGCGCTCGCCGGTGACTGGGTTGGGCTGAGCGCGGTGGTCAAATTATCTGGCGCACCGAGGGGACCCGCCTCTAGATGTTTTGCCTTCTTCCGCGCCTTCTTTCCGGTCGGACGCTCTCCCTCCCCCCCGCCGGAGGCCCTGAAAACAAAGGCCTCCGACGATGCCCGCGCACCCATGGCTCCCGACACGCGGACGCAACTAGGGGGAGGGGTGGCGGCGGCGCCAGCCTTGGCCGCCTTCGGTGGTTTGGCGGCCTTGGAGGCGGGGCAGTTCTTACGAACATGCCCCACCTCCCTGCAGGCATGGCACCGCACGCCGTCCGACGTCCAGAAGACGCGGTAGGCAGTCCCCTCGTGCACCACATTAAAATTCCCCTCCGTCGTGTCCTCCCGCGCCAGCCGGACAAAGAGCTGGCGGCGGAAGGAGAACACGTGGCGCAGGCTGTTCTCCCTGAGGCCGAGCGGTATGGGGTTGATCCCTGACCTTACCTCCCCCAGTTGTTGTAGGTGAGGGAGGAGGAGCTCAGCGGGAACAAAGGGCGGGACGTTCGAAATGATGACCCTCTGCGCGGTGGCCTCGAGAGGGTCCACCGGCAGGAACGTCCCGCCCACCGTGAGCCCCTTTTCGAGGGCCAGGGACACCGCCCGCTCCGACCCCAGGAAGAACACGGCCTTCCCAGACATCTTGGAGGCTGCGACAATGGCCGAGGGGCCGACTACCCCAGCCATCGCCCGCACGCACTCCTCGATGGTCATTGTGGGGTGAGTGTAGCTCTTGACCCCGTGTTTTTTAGTAATGAGTCTGAAAGGTGGCAGGGCAGCGGGTGGCGCAGGAGGGGCCGTGGAAGCGGTTGCCACCTGCGCATATGTCTTCGCTGGCCCTGCCACCGGCGTGGATGGGGTTGCCATCACGGGGTCCCTTTAAGGGCTACACCCACCCCAAAGTCACAGGCCTTAATGGTCTTTAATGGCCTCGTATATTAACTGAGCAGAGGAGCCCTTAACGAGGCACCTCTCCCCTCGTTGACAATTGGGGAGAGGCCTTGCTCCCTCTGCTCAGTTGTCTTAATTGGGTTTTTTTTTTGTAAATTTGGAAGGGAAGAGGCCTCAGAGAGAGAGGGGAGAAACAGAGGGTAACGGAGAAAGAGAGAGGGGGGTGGGAAGGGGGGGGGGCTGCGAGGGCAGGTCTCCCCTCGCAGCTGTGGGTGGGTGCCCTCCCCAGATGGCAAAACAAAAAGTCTTTGGGGTGGTCTTCAGGTGGGGGGAGAAGATGTCTTCACCTGGGGTAGCTGGAGCCACCAGGCACTCCCAACGATCTTTAATTGGGTGATTAAGAAAAACAACAATCTTCAGCCTGGTAGCTCCAGCTATCCCAGGCTAGGCAATTGGGGGGGGGGGGGTGGGGGGGGTTCCAATTGTGGGGGGGGCCCAGTTGTAAGCACGGCCCCCACGCACACTACCACACACACACACACACCCCCCGCGATGTTCCGGCCCTCAGTGGTCTTCTTTCCTCCCCCCACCGATACAACAAAGTCTGTTTGGGGAAATGCACCCACACCCACCTGTAGAATGTAGAGTCTCCCTCCTTCCACACTGGATGTTGTTGTTCTTTTCCCCCTCTCTCCAACTCTTTGCAGAATGGTAATAAAGATGTTAAAGTTTTCTGTTCTCCTCCTCTCCCTCTGGATAGAAGTTGGTGTTGAAGCCCCTTCCTTCCTTCTTTTCCTGGGCTGGTCTCAGGGCTCTCCAGGCAGGAGCTCAAGTTGCTAGCAGCTCCACTCACTGCTCACAGCTCCAACTGAGCAGGACACGCCTCCACAGCTCCACGATTGGTCCCTTGTGCATGAAACTCTTTTGAGTTTACCTGCAAAACATAAAGACATTAAACGGTGCCACCCGACCTGGGTGACACTCCAGACATTTACAAGGCCCTTTTTTTTCCCCCCTTTTTTGTTTTTTTTGTGTTTTTTCTTTTTTTTTTGTTTTTTTTTTTGGGCACTAAAATCACAATTTTTCCCCAGTGCCCCCTATAAAAGGGAAGGGGACACTAAAAGCACCGGCAATTAAAACAAATTAACTTTAAAACGTAAAATCAAATTAAAATTTGGTTGCCGGGCGTGATGATGCACTCCAGTCCCTCCGGTGCCCACCTCTCGCGGAAGGCCGCGAGCGTACCGGTGGACACCGCGTGCTCCATCTCCAAGGACACCCTGGACCGGATGTAAGAGCGGAAGAGAGGCAGGCAGTCAGGTTGAACGACCCCCTCGACCGCCCGCTGCCTGGACCGGCTGATGGCACCCTTGGCCGTGCCCAGGAGCAGTCCTACGAGGAGGCCTTCGGACCTACCCGCTCCCCTCCGCACAGGGTGCCCAAAGATCAGGAGAGTGGGACTGAAGTGCAGCCAGAATTTCAGGAGCAGCCCCTTCAAATAGTGGAACAGGGGCTGCAACCTTGTGCATTCAATAAAAACATGGAACACGGACTCCTCCAGACCGCAGAAATTGCAGGCGGCCTGGGAGTCCGTGAACCGGCTTAAAAATTTGTTGCACGGCACTGCTCCGTGCACCACCCTCCAGGCCAAGTCCCCGATGAATAGTGGGAGGACCCCTGCGTAGAGTGCCCTCCATCGGGGACCCCCGCCTCCTCCGGACGGCAAGATGGTACGCCATGGCGTGTCCGGACGGCCGGCGAGGATGGCAAAGTTGAGGGTGTGCAGGAGCAGCCCGTACAGGAAACCCCTCCGCGCGGAACTGAAAGGCACGGAGGGGATTTCCCGGAGGCGGCTCAAGTTGTGAGGCGCCGGCCCCCGAGGGAGGTTCCGGGGTTTGGCGCCGATGAGGAATTCCGTCCGGACGGGGGTCAGTTCGGACGGGATCTCCCCACGTGCTTGAGCCTCCTCGATGCACCTAACGGAGTCAGGGCCCAGAGCTGTTTTTAGCGACTCGATGGCATCGGCCGCGTGGCGGACGTTGGCAGAATTTAGGCGCCGCGCCAGCGTGTCTGGCGCCATCCAGCCCGCTCCTCCGCCATCGAGCAGGTCCCTGACCCTGGTCACCTCACCAGCCACAGCCCTCTCTTCCGACCGCCACATAAAGCCTCGGCCGTGGAGGTACGGATTCCCGAGCAGCGGTTCCTGCAGGACGGCCGCCACTCCAGCCGGCGGAGAGCTGCGCTTGGTGGAGACTTTGTTCCAGACCCTGATGAGTTCCCTGTAAAAGACAGGCAGCTCCCGGAGGGCGGTCCTGGCACCCCCCAAGTTCACAAACAGGAGCTGCGTGTCATAATTGAGGTCGAGCTGCTGGCGGAAGAAATACCTCGCCAGAGCACACCACCTAGGAGGGGGCTCGACGTAAAGGTATCTCTGCAGGGTCTGAAGACGGAAAGTCGCGAGCTGGGCACTGATGCACACCAACGACTGACCGCCCTCCTCAAGCGGGAGACTCAAGACCGCGGCAGAGACCCAGTGCTTCCTGTTGTTCCAGAAGAAGTCCACCAGCTTCTTCTGTATCTTGGCGACAAACGCAGGGGGAGGGGTCAAAGTGACCAGCCGGTACCACAGCATTGCGGCCACCAGCTGGTTTATAACTAGCGCTCGACCCCTGTAGGACAGCACTCGGAGCAGTCCTGTCCAGCGCCCTAGGCGAGCGGCGACCTTGGCCTCCAGCTCCTGCCAGTTCGCCGGCCAGGCTCCCTCGTCGGGGCTAAGGTAGACTCCCAGATAGAGGAGATGGGTCGTGCTCCAGGCAAAAGGCCTGAGCTCCTCCGGCAGGGAGTCCACCCGCCACTGACCCACCCGGAGTCCGGAACATTTCTCCCAGTTGATCCTGGCGGAGGACGCGGCCGAGTAAATCTCCTGGCACTCACGCATCCTCCGCAGGTCAGCGGGATCCTCTACCGCGAGGAGCACGTCATCGGCGTAAGCCGAGAGGACGACCTCCACGCCCGGCCCTTGCAGAGCCAGTCCCGTCAACCTCGTCCGCAAGAGGCGCAGGAAAGGCTCCACGCAAACGGCGTATAACTGGCCGGACATGGGGCATCCCTGGCGCAGCCCTCTCCTAAAGCGAAGGGGCGCCGTCAAGGACCCGTTAACCTTAATCAGACACTCCGCGGCGGCGTACAAAAGTCGGATCCGGGCGACGAAATGCGTCCCGAACCCGAAAGCGCGCAGAGTTCCGAGCAGATAGTCGTGATCCACCCTGTCGAACGCCTTCTCTTGGTCGAGGGATAGGAAGGCGACCGACAGACCAGCCTCTTGGGAACAATGGATGAGGTCCCGGACCAGATGGATGTTGTCGTGGATTGTCCGGCCCGGGACCGTGTATGACTGGTCGGGGTGGATCATGTGGTCCAGCACGGCACCAAGGCGAGCAGATATCGCCCTGGCGAAGATTTTGTAGTCCGTGCTGAGGAGGGAGACCGGGCGCCAGTTCTTAAGGAGGCGGAGATCGCCCTTCTTAGGCAGCAGGACGATGACTGCCCTGCGCCAAGAGAGGGGCATCTCCCCGGTCGCCAGACTTTCCCCCAGGACCCGCGCGTAGTCGCTCCCCAGGACGTCCCAGAACGCCCTGTGGAACTCCACGGTCAGCCCGTCCAGCCCCGGGGATTTTCCCCTCGAGAGCCGGGCGAGGGCACCGGTCAGCTCCGCCAGGCTTAGCGGAGCTTCCAGATTTTCGGCGCCCTCCGGGCCGACCTTCGGCAGGTCCTCCCACAAAACTCTACGCGCTTCCTCGCTGGACGGATCCGGAGAGAACAGAGCCCCGTAATATTCACGGACCCTGTTGTTGACGCCCTCCGGATCCGAGACGAGAGAGCCGTCGTCGGCCAGCAGCGTCAAGAGCTGCTTACGGACACTCTGCCTTTTTTCCAGCGAGTAGAAGAAGGGGGAGCCGCGGTCCAGATCCCGCAGGAACCGGATCCGCGACCTCACGAACGCGCCTCGGGACCCGACGAGCTGCAGGTCCTTCAGCGCGGCCTTCTTCGCTTCGTACACCGTCCGCAGGGCCGGGTCCTGGACGACTTGACCGAGACGGGCTTCCAGGTCGAGCACCTCTTTTTCTAGGCGCCCGACTCTGGCCGCCCGCCTCTTGGTCGACCCCCTCGCGTACTCTTGACAGAAGACGCGGACGTGAGCCTTGCCCACGTCCCACCATAGCCTCAAGGAGGGGAAGCCCCCCTGCTTCCTTCTCCAGTCGGACCAGAATCGACGGAACGAGTCCTGGAACCGCACGTCCTCCAGCAGCCGGTTGTTAAAGTGCCAGTACGCGGACCCCGTCCTCGCGCGGAGCGAAGCGAGCTCCGCCCACACCAGGTGGTGGTCCGAACACGGCTCCGGCCGCATGGAGGCCGCCGGGACGGAGGAAACGTACGCCCGAGACACGTAAAGGCGGTCGACTCTAGACCATCCAACTCCAGGCCTCACCCAAGTAAAGGCGCTGGAGTCGGGGTGGAGATTTCGCCAGACGTCCACCAAGTCGAAGGACCCGACCAGGTCCCTCAACTTCTCCATCGCCGTCATGCACTGCGGGGCACCGGAGCGGTCCCTCGCCTCGAGGGTGCAGTTAAAATCCCCCCCGAGGACAATGCAGTCGCCGACGTCGACGGAGCCAAGAAGAGCGGACACCTCTTCAAAGAAGCGCGTCTGCTGCGGGCCGGGATGAGGGGCGTACACGTTCACGAGATGGAGCGGCACGTCCCCCAGGCGAACCGTTACGTGCAGCAAGCGGCCTGGCACGGGCTCCTCGACCCCCAAGATCTCCGGCTGAAAATGCGGGCCCAGCAAGATGGCCACCCCACTAGAAATGGCGGTGAGGTGGCTCATGCGGACCTCTCCTTGCCATTCCAGGAGCCACGTGGCTTCGTCTCCCGGAACGGTGTGGGTTTCTTGCAGGAAGCACACCGCATATTTCCCCTCCCGCAGGAGCGAAAAATTGTCAAATCTACGGCGTGCCCCTCTGCCGCCGTTGATGTTGAGGCTGGCTATGGTTATCTTCATGGCAAAAGCATAGTGCAACCTCTACCTTAACCTATTGTGGGGGAGGGAGCGGAGTCTTTTGTTGAACTCCGCTCCCTCCGCAGCCCAGCGAGGAGTCCCTCGAGCTCGCGCAGCTCAAGGTGCTGCTCCTTTGTCAAGGGCCCGTCCGCGGCCAAGGTTTTAACGGCGGCGCGGACGGACCCCTTGATCAGCTCCGGCTCGGACCATTTTTCCAGGGCCAGTCGGGCTTGGTCGCGGCGACCCCGGCTCTGGGCCAAAAAGTCCCGGAGTTCCTTTGCAGGAATGAGGAGGGCCTCAGCGGCGGCCGCGAGCAGATCCACCGCCTCACTGGCGGTGGTCTCTAGGTCTTCACCCGCGTCCCCCACCGAGTCCCCGTCCTCCTCCGGGAGGTGGCCGCCAGCAGCCGGCCCATCGACCGCACAAGGTACGGCAAATGAACCGGCCGCTCCAACCGGCCCTGGCACTGCCCCGATCCCACCCCCAGGATCGTCGGCAGAGGAGTCCCCACTGGGCTCTTTTAAAAATGGTGCTGGGTCGGGAAATGACAGCGGAAGGGGTTCCCCCTCCGCCCTAGGAACCGGAGAACAAGGAGAGACCCGGCCATAGGAGATCCCCAGGCTCCCCAAGTGCACCAGCTCCAAAGTAAGGGGCGAGGGTGGGTGTTCCTCCCCCTCCCCGCTGCCACCCCCCGGCCCAGCATTTACAGTGTCATTAAAACCAATAAATTGTTTTTCTGCCGGGTCGAGCGACTCCCGGGGGAAGTTGGATAATAGCTGGGCGGGCTCAGGTTCGGCCTTTTCGGCCCCGCCCGCCTCGGTCCCCGGGACGCTCGACCCGGCGGCTACGCATTCTTCCACTGGCCCCACGCCCCCCACGACAGGCAGATCTTCTATGCCCTCCCCAGGAGGCAGCGGCTGGGCAGCCTCGACTGCCTCACCCTCCCCGGGGACAGACTCCTCGCGCCTGCAGCGCAATTTGGGAGCGCTGGTGGGGGACGCGGGACACGCGGCGGGCACCGACTCCTCCAAGGAGGGATGTTGTTCCCCCTCCGTCTCATCGGAGCCGCGCCTCCTTTTGTTCCTGGGGGCGCGCGGAGGCAGGGAGACCCCCATGTCTGCCGAGGCCTCCCGCTCCGCCCCCCCCTTTTCCTTTTCTTGCCCGCGCCTGGGCCCCTCTGTGGTGTTATTCAAGGGCCCGGGCACGGGCTCGGGGCACCACGCGCTCGCCGGTGACTGGGTTGGGCTGAGCGCAGTGGTCAAATTATCTGGCGCACTGAGGGGACCCGCCTCTAGATGTTTTGCCTTCTTCCGCGCCTTCTTTCCGGTCGGACGCTCTCCCTCCCCCCCGCCGGAGGCCCTGAAAACAAAGGCCTCCGACGATGCCCGCGCACCCATGGCTCCCGGCACGCGGACGCAACTAGGGGGAGGGGTGGCGGCGGCGCCAGCCTTGGCCGCCTTCGGTGGTTTGGCGGCCTTGGAGGCGGGGCAGTTCTTACGAACATGCCCCACCTCCCTGCAGGCATGGCACCGCACGCCGTCCGACGTCCAGAAGACGCGGTAGGCAGTCCCCTCGTGCACCACATTAAAATTCCCCTCCGTCGTGTCCTCCCGCGCCAGCCGGACAAAGAGCTGGCGGCGGAAGGAGAACACGTGGCGCAGGCTGTTCTCCCTGAGGCCGAGCGGTATGGGGTTGATCCCCGACCTTACCTCCCCCAGTTGGTGTAGGTGAGGGAGGAGGAGCTCAGCGGGAACAAAGGGCGGGACGTTTGAAATGATGACCCTCTGCGCGGTGGCCTCGAGAGGGTCCACCGGCAGGAACGTCCCGCCCACCGTGAGCCCCTTTTCAAGGGCCAGGGACACCGCCCGCTCCGACCCCAGGAAGAACACGGCCTTCCCAGACATCTTGGAGGCTGCGACAATGGCCGAGGGGCCGACTACCCCAGCCATCGCCCGCACGCACTCCTCGATGGTCATTGTGGGGTGAGTGTAGCTCTTGACCCCGTGTTTTTTAGTAATGAGTCTGAAAGGTGGCAGGGCAGCGGGTGGCGCAGGAGGGGCCGTGGAAGCGGTTGCCACCTGCGCATACGTCCTCGCTGGCCCTGCCACCGGCGTGGATGGGGTCGCCATCACGGGGTCCCTTTAAGGGCTACACCCACCCCAAAGTCACAGGCCTTAATGGTCTTTAATGGCCTCGTATATTTAACTGAGCAGAGGAGCCCTTAACGAGGCACCTCTCCCCTCGTTGGCAATTGGGGAGAGGCCTTGCTCCCTCTGCTCAGTTGTCTTAATTGTTTTTTTTTTAAAATTAGGAAGGAAAGGGTTCTCAGAGAGAGAGGGGAGAAACAGAGGGTAACGGAGAAAGAGAGAGGGGGGTGGGAAGGGGGGGGGGCTGCGAGGGCAGGTCTCCCCTCGCAGCTGTGGGTGGGTGCACTCCCCAGATGGCAAAACACACACAAAGCACAGTCTTTGGGTTGGTCTTCAGGTGGGGGGAGAAGATGTCTTCACCTGGGGTAGCTGGAGCCACCAGGCACACAATCCTAAACGATCTTTAATAGGATGATTAATGACAATCTTCAGCCTGGTAGCTCCAGCTATCCCAGGCTAGGCAAATGTGGGGGGTGGGGGGGGGTTCCAATTGTGGGGGGGGCCTAGTTGTAAGCAAGGCCCCCACACACACTACCACACACACACACACCCCCCGCGATGTTCCGGCCCTCAGTGGTCTTCTTTCCTCCCCCCACCGATACAGCAAAGTCTGTTTGGGGAAATGCACCCACACCCACCTGTAGAATTGTAGAATCTCCCTCCTTCCACACTGGATGTTGTTGGTTTTTCCCCCTCTCTCCAACTCCTTGCAGAATGGTAAAGTTGTTGCAAAGTTTTCTTTTCTCCTCCTCTCCCTCTGGGTTAAAGTTGTGGTGAAGCCCCTTCCTTCCTTCTCTTCCTGGGCTGGTCTCAGGGCTCTCCAGGCAGGAGCTCAAGTTGCTAGCTGCTCTCCTCACTGCTCACAGCTCCAACTGAGCAGGACACGCCTCTACTGCTCCACGATTGGTCCCTTGTGCATGAAACTCTTTTTGGAGTTCACCTGCAAAACATAAAACATTAAACGGTGCCACCCGACCTGGGTGACACTCCAGACATTTACAAGGCCCTTTTTTTTCCCCTCTTTTTTGTTTTTTTTGTGTTTTTTCTTTTTTTTTTTCTTTTTTTTTTGGGCACTAAAATCACAATTTTTCCCCAGTGCCCCCTATAAAAGGGAAGGGGACACTAAAAGCACCGGCAATTAAAACAAATTAACTTTAAAACGTAAAATCAAATTAAAATTTGGTTGCCGGGCGTGATGATGCACTCCAGTCCCTCCGGTGCCCACCTCTCGCGGAAGGCCGCGAGCGTACCGGTGGACACCGCGTGCTCCATCTCCAAGGACACCCTGGACCGGATGTAAGAGCGGAAGAGAGGCAGGCAGTCAGGTTGAACGACCCCCTCGACCGCCCGCTGCCTGGACCGGCTGATGGCATCCTTGGCCGTGCCCAGGAGCAGTCCTACGAGGAGGCCTTCGGACCTACCCGCTCCCCTCCGCACAGGGTGCCCAAAGATCAGGAGAGTGGGACTGAAGTGCAGCCAGAATTTCAGGAGCAGCCCCTTCAAATAATGGAACAGGGGCTGCAACCTTGTGCACTCCATAAAAACATGGAACACGGACTCCTCCAGACCGCAGAAATTGCAGGCGGCCTGGGAGTCCGTGAACCGGCTTAAAAATTTGTTGCACGGCACTGCTCCGTGCACCACCCTCCAGGCCAAGTCCCCGATGAATAGTGGGAGGACCCCTGCGTAGAGTGCCCTCCATCGGGGACCCCCGCCTCCTCCGGACGGCAAGATGGTACGCCATGGCGTGTCCGGACGGCCGGCGAGAATGGCAAAGTTGAGGGTGTGCAGGAGCAGCCCGTACAGGAAACCCCTCCGCGCGGAACTGAAAGGCACGGAGGGGATTTCCCCGAGGCGGCTCAAGTTGTGAGGCGCTGGTCCCCGAGGGAGATTCCGGGGTTTGGCGCCGATGAGGAATTCCGTCCGGACGGGGGTCAGTTCGGACGGGATCTCCCCACGTGCTTGAGCCTCCTCGATGCACCTAACGGAGTCAGGGCCCAGAGCTGTTTTTAGCGACTCGATGGCATCGGCCGCGTGGCGGACGTTGGCAGAATTTAGGCGCCGCGCCAGCGTGTCTGGCGCCATCCAGCCCGCTCCTCCGCCATCGAGCAGGTCCCTGACCCTGGTCACCTCACCAGCCACAGCCCTCTCTTCCGACCGCCACATAAAGCCTCGGCCGTGGAGGTACGGATTCCCGAGCAGCGGCTCCTGCAGGACGGCCGCCACTCCAGCCGGCGGAGAGCTGCGCTTGGTGGAGACTTTGTTCCAGACCCTGATGAGTTCCCTGTAAAAGACAGGCAGCTCCCGGAGGGCGGTCCTGGCACCCCCCAAGTTCACAAACAGGAGCTGCGTGTCATAATTGAGGTCGAGCTGCTGGCGGAAGAAATACCTCGCCAGAGCGCACCACCTAGGAGGGGGCTCGACGTAAAGGTATCTCTGCAGGGTCTGAAGACGGAAAGTCGCGAGCTGGGCGCTGACGCACACCAACGACTGACCGCCCTCCTCAAGCGGGAGACTCAAGACCGCAGCAGAGACCCAGTGCTTCCTGTTGTTCCAGAAGAAGTCCACCAGCTTCTTCTGTATCTTGGCGACAAACGCAGGGGGAGGGGTCAAAGTGACCAGCCGGTACCACAGCATTGCGGCCACCAGCTGGTTTATGACTAGCGCTCGACCCCTGTAGGACAGCACTCGGAGCAGTCCTGTCCAGCGCCCTAGGCGAGCGGCGACCTTGGCCTCCAGCTCCTGCCAGTTCGCCGGCCAGGCTCCCTCGTCGGGGCTAAGGTAGACTCCCAGATAGAGGAGATGGGTCGTGCTCCAGGCAAAAGGCCTGAGCTCCTCCGGCAGGGAGTCCACCCGCCACTGACCCACCAGGAGTCCGGAACATTTCTCCCAGTTGATCCTGGCAGAGGACGCGGCCGAGTAAATCTCCTGGCACTCACGCATCCTCCGCAGGTCAGCGGGATCCTCTATCGCGAGGAGCACGTCATCGGCGTAAGCCGAGAGGACGACCTCCACGCCCGGCCCTTGCAGAGCCAGTCCCGTCAACCTCGTCCGCAAGAGGCGCAGGAAAGGCTCCACGCAAACGGCGTAAACTGGCCGGACATGGGGCATCCCTGGCGCACCCCTCTCCTAAAGCGAAGGGGCGCCGTCAAGGACCCGTTAACCTTAATCAGACACTCCGCGGCGGCGTACAAAAGTCGGATCCGGGCGACGAAATGCGTCCCGAACCCGAAAGCGCGCAGAGTTCCGAGCAGATAGTCGTGATCCACCCTGTCGAACGCCTTCTCTTGGTCGAGGGATAGGAAGGCGACCGACAGACCAGCCTCCTGGGAGCAATGGATGAGGTCCCGGACCAGATGGATGTTGTCGTGGATTGTCCGGCCCGGGACCGTGTATGACTGGTCGGGGTGGATCATGTGGTCCAGCACGGCACCAAGGCGAGCAGACATCGCCCTGGCGAAGATTTTGTAGTCCGTGCTGAGGAGGGAGACCGGGCGCCAGTTCTTAAGGAGGCGGAGATCGCCCTTCTTAGGCAGCAGGACGATGACTGCCCTGCGCCAAGAGAGGGGCATCTCCCCGGTCGCCAGACTTTCCCCCAGGACCCGCGCGTAGTCGCCCCCCAGGACGTCCCAGAACGCCCTGTGGAACTCCACGGTCAGCCCGTCCAGCCCCGGGGATTTTCCCCTCGAGAGCCGGGCGAGGGCACCGGTCAGCTCCGCCAGGCTTAGCGGAGCTTCCAGATTTTCGGCGCCCTCCGGGCCGACCTTCGGCAGGTCCTCCCACAAAACTCTACGCGCTTCCTCGCTGGACGGATCCGGAGAGAACAGAGCCCCGTAATATTCACGGACCCTGTTGTTGATGCCCTCCGGATCCGAGACGAGAGAGCCGTCGTCGGCCAGCAGCGTCAAGAGCTGCTTACGGACACTCTGCCTTTTTTCCAGCGAGTAGAAGAAGGGGGAGCCGCGGTCCAGATCCCGCAGGAACCGGATCCGCGACCTCACGAACGCGCCTCGGGACCCGACGAGCTGCAGGTCCTTCAGCGCGGCCTTCTTCGCTTCGTACACCGTCCGCAGGGCCGGGTCCTGGACGACTTGACCGAGACGGGCTTCCAGGTCGAGCACCTCTTTTTCTAGGCGCCCGACTCTGGCCGCCCGCCTCTTGGTCGACCCCCTCGCGTACTCTTGACAGAAGACGCGGACGTGAGCCTTGCCCACGTCCCACCATAGCCTCAAGGAGGGGAAGCCCCCCTGCTTCCTTCTCCAGTCGGACCAGAATCGACGGAACGAGTCCTGGAACCGCACGTCCTCCAGCAGCCGGTTGTTAAAGTGCCAGTACGCGGACCCCGTCCTCGCGCGGAGCGAAGCGAGCTCCGCCCACACCAGGTGGTGGTCCGAACACGGCACCGGCCGCATGGAGGCCGCCGGGACGCAGGAAACGTACGCCCGAGACACGTAAAGGCGGTCGACTCTAGACCATCCAACTCCAGGCCTCACCCAAGTAAAGGCGCTGGAGTCGGGGTGGAGATTTCGCCAGACGTCCACCAAGTCGAAGGACCCGACCAGGTCCCTCAACTTCTCCATCGCCGTCATGCACTGCGGGGCACCGGAGCGGTCCCTCGCCTCGAGGGTGCAGTTAAAATCCCCCCCGAGGACAATGCAGTCGCCGACGTCGACGGAGCCAAGAAGAGCGGACACCTCTTCAAAGAAGCGCGTCTGCTGCGGGCCGGGATGAGGGGCGTACACGTTCACGAGATGGAGCGGCACGTCCCCCAGGCGAACCGTTACGTGCAGCAAGCGGCCTGGCACGGGCTCCTCGACCCCCAAGATCTCCGGCTGAAAATGCGGGCCCAGCAAGATGGCCACCCCACTAGAAATGGCGGTGAGGTGGCTCATGCGGACCTCTCCTTGCCATTCCAGGAGCCACGTGGCTTCGTCTCCCGGAACGGTGTGGGTTTCTTGCAGGAAGCACACCGCATATTTCCCCTCCCGCAGGAGCGAAAAATTGTCAAATCTACGGCGTGCCCCTCTGCCGCCGTTGATGTTGAGGCTGGCTATGGTTATCTTCATGGCAAAAGCATAGTGCAACCTCTACCTTAACCTATTGTGGGGGAGGGAGCGGAGTCTTTTGTTGAACTCCGCTCCCTCCGCAGCCCAGCGAGGAGTCCCTCGAGCTCGCGCAGCTCAAGGTGCTGCTCCTTTGTCAAGGGCCCGCCCGCGGCCAAGGTTTTAACGGCGGCGCGGACAGACCCCTTGATCAGCTCTGGCTCGGACCATTTTTCCAGGGCCAGTCGTGCTTGGTCGCGGCGACCCCGGCTCTGGGCCAAAAAGTCCCGGAGTTCCTTTGCAGGAATGAGGAGGGCCTCAGCGGCGGCCGCGAGCAGATCCACCGCCTCACTGGCGGTGGTCTCTAGGTCTTCACCCGCGTCCCCCACCGAGTCCCCGTCCTCCTCCGGGAGGTGGCCGCCAGCAGCCAGCCCATCGACCGCACAAGGTACGGCAAATGAACCGGCCGCTCCAACCGGCCCTGGCACTGCCCCGATCCCACCCCCAGGATCGTCGGCAGAGGAGTCCCCACTGGGCTCTTTTAAAAATGGTGCTGGGTCGGGAAATGACAGCGGAAGGGGTTCCCCCTCCGCCCCAGGAACCGGAGAACAAGGAGAGACCCGGCCATAGGAGATCCCCAGGCT
The DNA here is from genome assembly GCF_044704955.1 of Pristiophorus japonicus. Taxonomy (NCBI): domain Eukaryota; kingdom Metazoa; phylum Chordata; class Chondrichthyes; family Pristiophoridae; genus Pristiophorus; species Pristiophorus japonicus. Next base: position 234,696,281 of record NC_091983.1, read on the forward strand.
CCCCAAGTGCTCCAGCTCCAAAGTAAGAGGCGAGGGTGGGTGTTCCTCCCCCTCCCCGCTGCCACCCCCCGGCCCAGCATCTACAGTTTCATTAAAAACAGTAAATTGTGTTTCTGCCGGGTCGAGCGTCTCCCGGGGGAAGTTGGGAATTGGCTGGGCGGGCTCAGGTTCGGCCTTTTCGGCCTCGCCCGCCTCAGTCCCCGGGACGCCCGGCCCGGCGGCTACGCATTCCTCCGCGGTCCCCACGCCCCCCACGACAGGCAGATCTTCCATGCCATCCCCAGGAGGCAGCGGCTGGGCAGCCTCGACTGCCTCACCCTCCCCGGGGACAGACTCTTCGCGCCTGCAGCGCAACTTGGGAGCGCTGGTGGGGGAAGCAGGACACGCGGCGGGCACCGACTCCTCCGCGGAGGGATGTTGTTCCCCCTCCGCCTCATCGGAGCCGCGCCTCCTTTTGTTCCTGGGGGCGCGCGGAGGCAGGGAGACCCCCATGTCTGCCGAGGCCTCCCGCTCCGCCCCCCCCTTTTCCTTTCCTTTCCCGCGCCCGGGCCCCTCTGTGGTGTTAATCAAGGGCTCGGGCACGGGCTCGGGGCACCACGCGCTCGCCGGTGACTGGGTTGGGCTGAGCGCGGTGGTCAAATTATCTGGCGCACCGAGGGGACCCGCCTCTAGATGTTTTGCCTTCTTCCGCGCCTTCTTTCCGGTCGGACGCTCTCCCTCCCCCCCGCCGGAGGCCCTGAAAACAAAGGCCTCCGACGATGCCCGCGCACCCATGGCTCCCGGCACGCGGACGCAACTAGGGGGAGGGGTGGCGGCGGCGCCAGCCTTGGCCGCCTTCTGTGGTTTGGCGGCCTTGGAGGCGGGGCAGTTCTTACGAACGTGCCCCACCTCCCTGCAGGCATGGCACCGCACGCCGTCCGACGTCCAGAAGACGCGGTAGGCAGTCCCCTCGTGCACCACATTAAAGTGCCCTTCTGTCATGTCCTCCCGCGCCAGCCGGACAAAGAGCTGGCGGCGGAAGGAGAACACGTGGCGCAGGCTGTTCTCCCTGAGGCCGAGCGGTATGGGGTTGATCCCCGACCTTACCTCCCCCAGTTGGTGTAGGTGAGGGAGGAGGAGCTCAGCGGGAACAAAGGGCGGGACGTTTGAAATGATGACCCTCTGCGCGGTGGCCTCGAGAGGATCCACCGGCAGGAACGCCCCGCCCACCGTGAGCCCCTTTTCAAGGGCCAGGGACACCGCCCGCTCCGACCCCAGGAAGAACACGGCCTTCCCAGACATCTTGGAGGCTGCGACAATGGCCGAGGGGCCGACTACCCCAGCCATCGCCCGCACGCACTCCTCGATGGTCATTGTGGGGTGAGTGTAGCTCTTGACCCCGTGTTTTTTAGTAATGAGTCTGAAAGGTGGCAGGGCAGCGGGTGGCGCAGGAGGTGCCGTGGAAGCGGTTGCCACCTGCGCATACGTCCTTGCTGGCCCTGCCACCGGCGTGGATGGGGTCGCCATCACGGGGTCCCTTTAAGGGCTACACCCACCCCAAAGTCACAGGCCTTAATGGTCTTTAATAGCCTCGTATATTAACTGAGCAGAGGAGCCCTTAACGAGACACCTCTCCCCTCGTTGACAATTGGGGAGAGGCCTTGCTCCCTCTGCTCAGTTGTCTTATTGGTTTTGTTTTTTTTGTAAATTTGGAAGGAAGAGGCCTCAGAGAGAGAGGGGAGAAACAGAGTAGCAGAGAAAGAGAGAGGGGGGTGGGAAGGGGGGGGGGGGACTGCGAGGGCAGGTCTCCCCTCGCAGCTGTGGGTGGGTGCACTCCCCAGATGGCAAAACACAAAAGTCTTTGGGGTGGTCTTCAGGTGGGGGGAGAAGATGTCTTCACCTGGGGTAGCTGGAGCCACCAGGCACTCCTAACGATCTTTAATTGGGTGATTAAGAAAAACAACAATCTTCAGCCTGGTAGCTCCAGCTATCCCAGGCTAGGCAAATGTGGGGGGTGGGGGGGGTTCCAATTGTGGGGGGGGGGCCTAGTTGTAAGCAAGGCCCCCACACACACTACCACACACACACACACCCCCCGCGATGTTCCGGCCCTCAGTGGTCTTCTTTCCTCCACCCACCGATACAACAAAGTCTGTTTGGGGAAATGCACCCACACCCACCTGTAGAGATAGTAGAGTCTCCCTCCTTCCACACTGGATGTTGTTGGTCTTTTCCCCCTCTCTCCAACTCCTTGCAGAATGGTAAAAGATGTTAAAAGAGTTTTCTGCTCTCCTCCTCTCCCTCTGGGTTAAAGTTGAAGTTGAAGCCCCTTTCTTCCTTCTCTTCCTGGGCTGGTCTCAGGGCTCTCCAGGCAGGAGCTCAAGTTGCTAGCAGCTCCACTCACTGCTCACAGCTCCAACTGAGCAGGACACGCCTCTACTGCTTCACGATTGGTCCCTTGTGCATGAAACTCTTTTGAGTTTACCTGCAAAACATAAAACATTAAGACCATGCCACCCGACCTGGGTGACACAGCAGACATTTTCAAGGCCCCTTTTTTTTTTTAATTATTTTTTTGGTTTTTTTTTTGGGGCGCTAAAATCAAATTTTCCCAGTGCCCCCTATAAAAGGGGAGGGGGACACTAAAAGCACCGGCAATTAAAACAAATTAAACTTTAAAACGTAAAATCAAATTAAAATTTGGTTGCCGGGCGTGATGATGCACTCCAGTCCCTCCGGTGCCCACCTCTCGCGGAAGGCCGCGAGCGTACCGGTGGACACCGCGTGCTCCATCTCCAAGGACACCCTGGACCGGATGTAAGAGCGGAAGAGAGGCAGGCAGTCAGGTTGAACGACCCCCTCGACCGCCCGCTGCCTGGACCGGCTGATGGCACCCTTGGCCGTGCCCAGGAGCAGTCCTACGAGGAGGCCTTCGGACCTACCCGCTCCCCTCCGCACAGGGTGCCCAAAGATCAGGAGAGTGGGACTGAAGTGCAGCCAGAATTTCAGGAGCAGCCCCTTCAAATAGTGGAACAGGGGCTGCAACCTTGTGCATTCAATAAAAACATGGAACACGGACTCCTCCAGACCGCAGAAATTGCAGGCGGCCTGGGAGTCCGTGAACCGGCTTAAAAATTTGTTGCACGGCACTGCTCCGTGCACCACCCTCCAGGCCAAGTCCCCGATGAATAGTGGGAGGACCCCTGCGTAGAGTGCCCTCCATCGGGGACCCCCGCCTCCTCCGGACGGCAAGATGGTACGCCATGGCGTGTCCGGACGGCCGGCGAGGATGGCAAAGTTGAGGGTGTGCAGGAGCAGCCCGTACAGGAAACCCCTCCGCGCGGAACTGAAAGGCACGGAGGGGATTTCCCCGAGGCGGCTCAAGTTGTGAGGCGCCGGCCCCCGAGGGAGGTTCCGGGGTTTGGCGCCGATGAGGAATTCCGTCCGGACGGGGGTCAGTTCGGACGGGATCTCCCCACGTGCTTGAGCCTCCTCGATACACCTAACGGAGTCAGGGCCCAGAGCTGTTTTTAGCGACTCGATGGCATCGGCCGCGCGGCGGACGTTGGCAGAATTTAGGCGCCGCGCCAGCGTGACTGGCGCCATCCAGCCCGCTCCTCCGCCATCGAGCAGGTCCCTGACCCTGGTCACCTCACCAGCCACAGCCCTCTCTTCCGACCGCCACATGAAGCCTCGGCCGTGGAGGTACGGATTCCCGAGCAGCGGTTCCTGCAGGACGGCCGCCACTCCAGCCGGCGGAGAGCTGCGCTTGGTGGAGACTTTGTTCCAGACCCTGATGAGTTCCCTGTAAAAGACAGGCAGCTCCCGGAGGGCGGTCCTGGCACCCCCCAAGTTCACAAACAGGAGCTGCGTGTCATAATTGAGGTCGAGCTGCTGGCGGAAGAAATACCTCGCCAGAGCACACCACCTAGGAGGGGGCTCGCCGTAAAGGTATCTCTGCAGGGTCTGAAGACGGAAAGTCGCGAGCTGGGCGCTGACGCACACCAACGACTGACCGCCCTCCTCAAGCGGGAGACTCAAGACCGCGACAGAGACCCAGTGCTTCCTGTTGTTCCAGAAGAAGTCCACCAGCTTCTTCTGTATCTTGGCGACAAACGCAGGGGGAGGGGTCAAAGTGACCAGCCGGTACCACAGCATTGCGGCCACCAGCTGGTTTATGACTAGCGCTCGACCCCTGTAGGACAGCACTCGGAGCAGTCCTGTCCAGCGCCCTAGGCGAGCGGCGACCTTGGCCTCCAGCTCCTGCCAGTTCGCCGGCCAGGCTTCCTCGTCGGGGCTAAGGTAGACTCCCAGATAGAGGAGATGGGTCGTGCTCCAGGCAAAAGGCCTGAGCTCCTCCGGCAGGGAGTCCACCCGCCACTGACCCACCAGGAGTCCGGAACATTTCTCCCAGTTGATCCTGGCGGAGGACGCGGCCGAGTAAATCTCCTGGCACTCACGCATCCTCCGCAGGTCAGCGGGATCCTCTACCGCGAGGAGCACGTCATCGGCGTAAGCCGAGAGGACGACCTCCACGCCCGGCCCTTGCAGAGCCAGTCCCGTCAACCTCGTCCGCAAGAGGCGCAGGAAAGGCTCCACGCAAACGGCGTATAACTGGCCGGACATGGGGCATCCCTGGCGCACCCCTCTCCTAAAGCGAAGGGGCGCCGTCAAGGACCCGTTAACCTTAATCAGACACTCCGCGGCGGCGTACAAAAGTCGGATCCGGGCGACGAAATGCGTCCCGAACCCGAAAGCGCGCAGAGTTCCGAGCAGATAGTCGTGATCCACCCTGTCGAACGCCTTCTCTTGGTCGAGGGATAGGAAGGCGACCGACAGACCAGCCTCCTGGGAACAATGGATGAGGTCCCGGACCAGATGGATGTTGTCGTGGATCGTCCGGCCCGGGACCGTGTATGACTGGTCGGGGTGGATCATGTGGTCCAGCACGGCACCAAGGCGAGCAGACATCGCCCTGGCGAAGATTTTGTAGTCCGTGCTGAGGAGGGAGACCGGGCGCCAGTTCTTAAGGAGGCGGAGATCGCCCTTCTTAGGCAGCAGGACGATGACTGCCCTGCGCCAAGAGAGGGGCATCTCCCCGGTCGCCAGACTTTCCCCCAGGACCCGCGCGTAGTCGCCCCCCAGGACGTCCCAGAACGCCCTGTGGAACTCCACGGTCAGCCCGTCCAGCCCCGGGGATTTTCCCCTCGAGAGCCGGGCGAGGGCACCGGTCAGCTCCGCCAGGCTTAGCGGAGCTTCCAGATTTTCGGCGCCCTCCGGGCCGACCTTCGGCAGGTCCTCCCACAAAACTCTACGCGCTTCCTCGCTGGACGGATCCGGAGAGAACAGAGCCCCGTAATATTCACGGACCCTGTTGTTGATGCCCTCCGGATCCGAGACGAGAGAGCCGTCGTCGGCCAGCAGCGTCAAGAGCTGCTTACGGACACTCTGCCTTTTTTCCAGCGAGTAGAAGAAGGGGGAGCCGCGGTCCAGATCCCGCAGGAACCGGATCCGCGACCTCACGAACGCGCCTCGGGACCCGACGAGCTGCAGGTCCTTCAGCGCGGCCTTCTTCGCTTCGTACACCGTCCGCAGGGCCGGGTCCTGGACGACTTGACCGAGACGGGCTTCCAGGTCGAGCACCTCTTTTTCTAGGCGCCCGACTCTGGCCGCCCGCCTCTTGGTCGACCCCCTCGCGTACTCTTGACAGAAGACGCGGACGTGAGCCTTGCCCACGTCCCACCATAGCCTCAAGGAGGGGAAGCCCCCCTGCTTCCTTCTCCAGTCGGACCAGAATCGACGGAACGAGTCCTGGAACCGCACGTCCTCCAGCAGCCGGTTGTTAAAGTGCCAGTACGCGGACCCCGTCCTCGCGCGGAGCGAAGCGAGCTCCGCCCACACCAGGTGGTGGTCCGAACACGGCACCGGCCGCATGGAGGCCGCCGGGACGCAGGAAACGTACGCCCGAGACACGTAAAGGCGGTCGACTCTAGACCATCCAACTCCAGGCCTCACCCAAGTAAAGGCGCTGGAGTCGGGGTGGAGATTTCGCCAGACGTCCACCAAGTCGAAGGACCCGACCAGGTCCCTCAACTTCTCCATCGCCGTCATGCACTGCGGGGCACCGGAGCGGTCCCTCGCCTCGAGGGTGCAGTTAAAATCCCCCCCGAGGACAATGCAGTCGCCGACGTCGACGGAGCCAAGAAGAGCGGACACCTCTTCAAAGAAGCGCGTCTGCTGCGGGCCGGGATGAGGGGCGTACACGTTCACGAGATGGAGCGGCACGTCCCCCAGGCGAACCGTTACGTGCAGCAAGCGGCCTGGCACGGGCTCCTCGACCCCCAAGATCTCCGGCTGAAAATGCGGGCCCAGCAAGATGGCCACCCCACTAGAAATGGCGGTGAGGTGGCTCATGCGGACCTCTCCTTGCCATTCCAGGAGCCACGTGGCTTCGTCTCCCGGAACGGTGTGGGTTTCTTGCAGGAAGCACACCGCATATTTCCCCTCCCGCAGGAGCGAAAAATTGTCAAATCTACGGCGTGCCCCTCTGCCGCCGTTGATGTTGAGGCTGGCTATGGTTATCTTCATGGCAAAAGCATAGTGCAACCTCTACCTTAACCTATTGTGGGGGAGGGAGCGGAGTCTTTTGTTGAACTCCGCTCCCTCCGCAGCCCAGCGAGGAGTCCCTCGAGCTCGCGCAGCTCAAGGTGCTGCTCCTTTGTCAAGGGCCCGCCCGCGGCCAAGGTTTTAACGGCGGCGCGGACGGACCCCTTGATCAGCTCCGGCTCGGACCATTTTTCCAGGGCCAGTCGGGCTTTGTCGCGGCGACCCCGGCTCTGGGCCAAAAAGTCCCGGAGTTCCTTTGCAGGAATGAGGAGGGCCTCAGCGGCGGCCGCGAGCAGATCCACCGCCTCACTGGCGGTGGTCTCTAGGTCTTCACCCGCGTCCCCCACCGAGTCCCCGTCCTCCTCCGGGAGGTGGCCGCCAGCAGCCAGCCCATCGACCGCACAAGGTACGGCAAATGAACCGGCCGCTCCAACCGGCCCTGGCACTGCCCCGATCCCACCCCCAGGATCGTCGGCAGAGGAGTCCCCACTGGGCTCTTTTAAAAATGGTGCTGGGTCGGGAAATGACAGCGGAAGGGGTTCCCCCTCCGCCCCAGGAACCGGAGAACAAGGAGAGACCCGGCCATAGGAAATCCCCAGGCCCTCCAAGTGCTCCAGCTCCAAAGTAAGGGGCGAGGGTGGGTGTTCCTCCCCCTCCCCGCTGCCACCCCCCGGCCCAGCATCTACAGTTTCATTAAAATCAATATATTTTGTTTCTGCCGGGTCGAGCAACTCCCGGGGGAAGTTGGGCGATAGCTGGGCGGGCTCAGGTTCGGCCTTTTCGGCCTCGCCCGCCTCAGTCCCCGGGACGCCCGGCCCGGCGGCTACGCATTCCTCCGCGGTCCCCACGCCCCCCACGACAGGCAGATCTTCCACTCCATCCCCGGGAGGCAGAGGCTGGGCAGCCTCAACTGTCTCACCCTCCCCGGGGAAAGACTCCTCGCGCCTGCAGCGCAATTTGGGGGCGCTGGTGGGGGACGCGGGACACGCGGCGGGCACCGACTCCTCCGCGGAGGGATATTGTTCCCCCTCCGCGTCATTGGGGCGGTGCCTCTTTTTGTTCCTGGGGGCGCGCGGAGTCAGGGAGACCTCCATGTCTGCCGAGGCCTCCCGCTCCGCCCCCCCTTTTCCTTTTCTTGCCCGCGCCCGGGCCCCTCTGTGGTGTTGTTCAAGGGCTCGGGCACGGGCTCGGGGCACCCCGCGCTCGCCGGTGACGGGGTTGGGCTGAGCGCGGTGGTCAAATTATCCGGCGCACCGAGGGGACCCGCCTCTTGATGTTTTGTCTTCTTCCGCGCCTTCTTTCCGGTCGGACGCTCTCCCTCCCCCCCGCCGGAGGCCCTGAAAACAAAGGCCTCCGACGATGCCCGCGCACCCATGGCTCCCGGCACGCGGACGCAACTAGGGGGAGGGGTGGCGGCAGCGCCAGCCTTGGCCGCCTTCGGTGGTTTGGCGGCCTTGGAGGCGGGGCAGTTCTTGCGAACATGCCCCACCTCCCTGCAGGCATGGCACCGCACGCCGTCCGACGTCCAGAAGACGCGGTAGGCAGTCCCCTCGTGCACCACATTAAAGTGCCCTTCTGTCATGTCCTCCCGCGCCATCCGGACAAAGAGCTGGCGGCGGAAGGAGAACACGTGGCGCAGGCTGTTCTCCCTGAGGCCGAGCGGTATGGGGTTGATCCCTGACCTTACCTCCCCCAGTTGTTGTAGGTGAGGGAGGAGGAGCCCAGCGGGAACAAAGGGCGGGACGTTCGACACGATGACCCTCTGCGCGGTGGCTTCGAGAGGATCCACCGGCAGGAACGTCCCGCCCACCGTGAGCCCCTTTTCGAGGGCCAGGGACACCGCCCGCTCCGACCCCAGGAAGAAAACAGCCTTCCCAGACATCTTGGAGGCTGCGACAATGGCCGAGGGGCCGACTACCCCAGCCATCGCCCGCACGCACTCCTCGATGCTCATTGTGGGGTGAGTGTAGCTCTTGACCCCGTGTTTTTTTGTTATAAGTGTAAATGGTGGCAGGGCAGCGGGTGGCGCAGGAGGTGCTGTGGAAGCGGTTGCCACCTGCGCATACGTCCTTGCTGGCCCTGCCACCGGCGTGGATGGGGTCGCCATCACGGGGTCCCTTTAAGGGCTACACCCACCCCAAAGTCACAGGCCTTAATGGTCTTTAATGGCCTCGTGTATTTAACTGAGCAGAGGAGCCCTTAACGAGGCACCTCTCCCCTCGTTGACAATTGGGGAGAGGCCTTGCTCCCTCTGCTCAGTTGTCTTAATTGTTTTTTTTTTTTGCAAATTTGGAAGGAAGAGGCCTCAGAGAGAGAGGGGAGAAACAGAGTAGCAGAGAAAGAGAGAGGGGGGTGGGAAGGGGGGGGGGGGACTGCGAGGGCAGGTCTCCCCTCGCAGCTGTGGGTGGGTGCACTCCCCAGATGGCAAAAACACAAAAGTCCTTGGGGTGGTCTTCAGGTGGGGGGAGAAGATGTCTTCACCTGGGGTAGCTGGAGCCACCAGGCACTCCTAACGATCTTTAATTGGGTGATTAATAACAATCTTCAGCCTGGTAGCTCCAGGGGGGGGTGGGGGGGGTTCCAATTGTGGGGGGGGGCCTAGTTGTAAGCACGGCCCCCACGCACACTACCACACACACACACACCCCCCGCGATGTTCCGGCCCTCAGTGGTCTTCTTTCCTCCCCCCACCGATACAACAAAGTCTGTTTGGGGAAATGCACCCACACCCACCTGTAGAGATAGTAGAGTCTCCCTCCTTCCACACTGGATGTTGTTGTCTTTTCCCCCTCTCTCCAACTCTTTGCAGAATGGTGAAAAGATGTTGAAAGTTTTCTGCTTTCTCCTCCTCTCCCTCTGGATAGAAGTTGTAGTGAAGCCCCTTCCTTCCTTCTCTTCCTGGGCTGGTCTCAGGGCTCTCCAGGCAGGAGCTCAAGTTGCTAGCAGCTCCACTCACTGCTCACAGCTCCAACTGAGCAGGACACGCCTCTACTGCTTCACGATTGGTCCCTTGTGCATGAAACTCTTTTGAGTTTACCTGCAAAAACATAAAACATTAAAGAGTGCCACCCGACCTGGGTGACACTCCAGACATTTACAAGGCCATTTTTTCCCCCCCTTTTTTTTTGTGTTTTTCTTTTTTGGTTTTTTTTTGGGCACTAAAATCACAATTTTTCCCCAGTGCCCCCTATAAAAGGGAAGGGGACACTAAAAGCACCGGCAATTAAAACAAATTAACTTTAAAACGTAAAATCAAATTAAAATTTGGTTGCCGGGCGTGATGATGCACTCCAGTCCCTCCGGTGCCCACCTCTCGCGGAAGGCCGCGAGCGTACCGGTGGACACCGCGTGCTCCATCTCCAAGGACACCCTGGACCGGATGTAAGAGCGGAAGAGAGGCAGGCAGTCAGGTTGAACGACCCCCTCGACCGCCCGCTGCCTGGACCGGCTGATGGCACCCTTGGCCGTGCCCAGGAGCAGTCCTACGAGGAGGCCTTCGGACCTACCCGCTCCCCTCCGCACAGGGTGCCCAAAGATCAGGAGAGTGGGACTGAAGTGCAGCCAGAATTTCAGGAGCAGCCCCTTCAAATAGTGGAACAGGGGCTGCAACCTTGTGCACTCCATAAAAACATGGAACACGGACTCCTCCAGACCGCAGAAATTGCAGGCGGCCTGGGAGTCCGTGAACCGGCTTAAAAATTTGTTGCACGGCACTGCTCCGTGCACCACCCTCCAGGCCAAGTCCCCGATGAATAGTGGGAGGACCCCTGCGTAGAGTGCCCTCCATCGGGGACCCCCGCCTCCTCCGGACGGCAAGATGGTACGCCATGGCGTGTCCGGACGGCCGGCGAGGATGGCAAAGTTGAGGGTGTGCAGGAGCAGCCCGTACAGGAAACCCCTCCGCGCGGAACTGAAAGGCACGGAGGGGATTTCCCCGAGGCGGCTCAAGTTGTGAGGCGCCGGCCCCCGAGGGAGGTTCCGGGGTTTGGCGCCGATGAGGAATTCCGTCCGGACGGGGGTCAGTTCGGACGGGATCTCCCCACGTGCTTGAGCCTCCTCGATGCACCTAACGGAGTCAGGGCCCAGAGCTGTTTTTAGCGACTCGATGGCATCGGCCGCGTGGCGGACGTTGGCAGAATTTAGGCGCCGCGCCAGCGTGTCTGGCGCCATCCAGCCCGCTCCTCCGCCATCGAGCAGGTCCCTGACCCTGGTCACCTCACCAGCCACAGCCCTCTCTTCCGACCGCCACATAAAGCCTCGGCCGTGGAGGTACGGATTCCCGAGCAGCGGTTCCTGCAGGACGGCCGCTACTCCAGCCGGCGGAGAGCTGCGCTTGGTGGAGACTTTGTTCCAGACCCTGATGAGTTCCCTGTAAAAGACAGGCAGCTCCCGGAGGGCGGTCCTGGCACCCCCCAAGTTCACAAACAGGAGCTGCGTGTCATAATTGAGATCGCGCTGCTGGCGGAAGAAATACCTCGCCAGAGCACACCACCTAGGAGGGGGCTCGACGTAAAGGTATCTCTGCAGGGTCTGAAGACGGAAAGTCGCGAGCTGGGCGCTGACGCACACCAACGACTGACCGCCCTCCTCAAGCGGGAGACTCAAGACCGCGGCAGAGACCCAGTGCTTCCTGTTGTTCCAGAAGAAGTCCACCAGCTTCTTCTGTATCTTGGCGACAAACGCAGGGGGAGGGGTCAAAGTGACCAGCCGGTACCACAGCATTGCGGCCACCAGCTGGTTTATGACTAGCGCTCGACCCCTGTAGGACAGCACTCGGAGCAGTCCTGTCCAGCGCCCTAGGCGAGCGGCGACCTTGGCCTCCAGCTCCTGCCAGTTCGCCGGCCAGGCTCCCTCGTCGGGGCTAAGGTAGACTCCCAGATAGAGGAGATGGGTCGTGCTCCAGGCAAAAGGCCTGAGCTCCTCCGGCAGGGAGTCCACCCGCCACTGACCCACCAGGAGTCCGGAACATTTCTCCCAGTTGATCCTGGCGGAGGACGCGGCCGAGTAAATCTCCTGGCACTCACGCATCCTCCGCAGGTCAGCGGGATCCTCTATCGCGAGGAGCACGTCATCGGCGTAAGCCGAGAGGACGACCTCCACGCCCGGCCCTTGCAGAGCCAGTCCCGTCAACCTCGTCCGCAAGAGGCGCAGGAAAGGCTCCACGCAAACGGCGTATAACTGGCCGGACATGGGGCATCCCTGGCGCACCCCTCTCCTAAAGCGAAGGGGCGCCGTCAAGGACCCGTTAACCTTAATCAAACACTCCGCGGCGGCGTACAAAAGTCGGATCCGGGCGACGAAATGCGTCCCGAACCCGAAAGCGCGCAGAGTTCCGAGCAGATAGTCGTGATCCACCCTGTCGAACGCCTTCTCTTGGTCGAGGGATAGGAAGGCGACCGACAGACCAGCCTCCTGGGAACAATGGATGAGGTCCCGGACCAGATGGATGTTATCGTGGATTGTCCGGCCCGGGACCGTGTATGACTGGTCGGGGTGGATCATGTGGTCCAGCACGGCACCAAGGCGAGCAGACATCGCCCTGGCGAAGATTTTGTAGTCCGTGCTGAGGAGGGAGACCGGGCGCCAGTTCTTAAGGAGGCGGAGATCGCCCTTCTTAGGCAGCAGGACGATGACTGCCCTGCGCCAAGAGAGGGGCATCTCCCCGGTCGCCAGACTTTCCCCCAGGACCCGCGCGTAGTCGCTCCCCAGGACGTCCCAGAACGCCCTGTGGAACTCCACGGTCAGCCCGTCCAGCCCCGGGGATTTTCCCCTCGAGAGCCGGGCGAGGGCACCGGTCAGCTCCGCCAGGCTTAGCGGAGCTTCCAGATTTTCGGCGCCCTCCGGGCCGACCCTCGGCAGGTCCTCCCACAAAACTCTACGCGCTTCCTCGCTGGACGGATCCGGAGAGAACAGAGCCCCGTAATATTCACGGACCCTGTTGTTGACGCCCTCCGGATCCGAGACGAGAGAGCCGTCGTCGGCCAGCAGCGTCAAGAGCTGCTTACGGACACTCTGCCTTTTTTCCAGCGAGTAGAAGAAGGGGGAGCCGCGGTCCAGATCCCGCAGGAACCGGATCCGCGACCTCACGAACGCGCCTCGGGACCCGACGAGCTGCAGGTCCTTCAGCGCGGCCTTCTTCGCTTCGTACACCGTCCGCAGGGCCGGGTCCTGGACGACTTGACCGAGACGGGCTTCCAGGTCGAGCACCTCTTTTTCTAGGCGCCCGACTCTGGCCGCCCGCCTCTTGGTCGACCCCCTCGCGTACTCTTGACAGAAGACGCGGACGTGAGCCTTGCCCACGTCCCACCATAGCCTCAAGGAGGGGAAGCCCCCCTGCTTCCTTCTCCAGTCGGACCAGAATCGACGGAACGAGTCCTGGAACCGCACGTCCTCCAGCAGCCGGTTGTTAAAGTGCCAGTACGCGGACCCCGTCCTCGCGCGGAGCGAAGCGAGCTCCGCCCACACCAGGTGGTGGTCCGAACACGGCACCGGCCGCATGGAGGCCGCCGGGACGCAGGAAACGTACGCCCGAGACACGTAAAGGCGGTCGACTCTAGACCATCCAACTCCAGGCCTCACCCAAGTAAAGGCGCTGGAGTCGGGGTGGAGATTTCGCCAGACGTCCACCAAGTCGAAGGACCCGACCAGGTCCCTCAACTTCTCCATCGCCGTCATGCACTGCGGGGCACCGGAGCGGTCCCTCGCCTCGAGGGTGCAGTTAAAATCCCCCCCGAGGACAATGCAGTCGCCGACGTCGACGGAGCCAAGAAGAGCGGACACCTCTTCAAAGAAGCGCGTTTGCTGCGGGCCGGGATGAGGGGCGTACACGTTCACGAGATGGAGCGGCACGTCCCCCAGGCGAACCGTTACGTGCAGCAAGCGGCCTGGCACGGGCTCCTCGACCCCCAAGATCTCCGGCTGAAAATGCGGGCCCAGCAAGATGGCCACCCCACTAGAAATGGCGGTGAGGTGGCTCATGCGGACCTCTCCTTGCCATTCCAGGAGCCACGTGGCTTCGTCTCCCGGAACGGTGTGGGTTTCTTGCAGGAAGCACACCGCATATTTCCCCTCCCGCAGGAGCGAAAAATTGTCAAATCTACGGCGTGCCCCTCTGCCGCCGTTGATGTTGAGGCTGGCTATGGTTATCTTCATGGCAAAAGCATAGTGCAACCTCTACCTTAGCCTATTGTGGGGGAGGGAGCGGAGTCTTTTGTTGAACTCCGCTCCCTCCGCAGCCCAGCGAGGAGTCCCTCGAGCTCGCGCAGCTCAAGGTGCTGCTCCTTTGTCAAGGGCCCGCCCGCGGCCAAGGTTTTAACGGCGGCGCGGACGGACCCCTTGATCAGCTCCGGCTCGGACCATTTTTCCAGGGCCAGTCGGGCTTGGTCGCGGCGACCCCGGCTCTGGGCCAAAAAGTCCCGGAGTTCCTTTGCAGGAACGAGGAGGGCCTCAGCGGCGGCCGCGAGCAGATCCACCGCCTCACTGGCGGTGGTCTCTAGGTCTTCACCCGCGTCCCCCACCGAGTCCCCGTCCTCCTCCGGGAGGTGGCCGCCAGCAGCCGGCCCATCGACCGCACAAGGTACGGCAAATGAACCGGCCGCTCCAACCGGCCCTGGCACTGCCCCGATCCCACCCCCAGGATCGTCGGCAGAGGAGTCCCCACTGGGCTCTTTTAAAAATGGTGCTGGGTCGGGAAATGACAGCGGAAGGGGTTCCCCCTCCGCCCCAGGAACCGGAGAACAAGGAGAGACCCGGCCATAGGAGATCCCCAGGCTCCCCAAGTGCTCCAGCTCCAAAGTAAGAGGCGAGGGTGGGTGTTCCTCCCCCTCCCCGCTGCCACCCCCCGGCCCAGCATCTACAGTTTCATTAAAATCAGTTTGTGTTTCCGCCGGGTCGAGCGACTCCCGGGGTAAGTTGGGTATTGGCTGGGCGGGCTCAGGTTCGGCCTTTTCGGCCTCGCCCGCCTCAGTCCCCGGGACGCCCGGCCCGGCGGCTACGCATTCCTCCGCGGTCCCCACGCCCCCCACGACAGGCAGATCTTCCATGCCATCCCCAGGAGGCAGCGGCTGGGCAGCCTCGACTGCCTCACCCTCCCCGGGGACAGACTCTTCGCGCCTGCAGCGCAATTTGGGAGCGCTGGTGGGGGACGCGGGACACGCGGCGGGCACCGACTCCTCCACGGAGGGATGTTGTTCCCCCTCCGCCTCATCGGAGCCGTGCCTCCTTTTGTTCCTGGGGGCGCGCGGAGTCAGGGAGACCCCCATGTCTGCCGAGGCCTCCCGCTCCGCCCCCCCCTTTTTCTTTTCTTGCCCGCGCCTGGACCCCTCTGTGGTGTTATTCAAGGGCCCGGGCACGGGCTCGGGGCACCCCGCGCTCGCCGGTGACTGGCTTGGGCTGAGCGCGGTGGTCAAACTTTCCGGCGCACCGAGGGGACCCGCCTCTAGATGTTTCTCCTTCTTCCGCGCCTTCTTTCCGCTCGGACGCTCTCCCTCCCCCCCGCCGGAGGCCCTGAAAACAAAGGCCTCCGACGATGCCCGCGCACCCATGGCTCCCGGCACGCGGACGCAGCTAGGGGGAGGGGTGGCGGCGGCGCCAGCCTTGGCCGCCTTCGGTGGTTTGGCGGCCTTGGAGGCGGGGCAGTTCTTGCGAACGTGCCCCACCTCCTTGCAGGCATGGCACCGCACGCCGTCCGACGTCCAGAAGACGCGGTAGGCAGTCCCCTCATGCACCACATTAAATGATCCCTCCGTCGTCTCCTCCCGCACCAGCCGGACAAAGAGCTGGCGGCGGAAGGAGAACACGTGGCGCAGGCTGTTCTCCCTGAGGCCGAGCGGTATGGGGTTGATCCCTGACCTTACCTCCCCCAATTGTTGTAGGTGAGGGAGGAGGAGCTCAGCGGAAACAAAGGGCGGGACGTTTGACACGATGACCCTCTGCGCGGTGGCCTCGAGAGGATCCACCAGCAGGAACGTCCCGCCCACCGTGAGCCCCTTTTCAAGGGCCAGGGACACCGCCCGCTCCGACCCCAGGAAGAACACGGCCTTCCCAGACATCTTGGAGGCTGCGACAATGGCCGAGGGGCCGACTACCCCAGCCATCGCCCGCACGCACTCCTCGATGCTCATTGTGGTGTGAGTGTAGCTCTTGACCCCGTGTTTCCTGGTTATAAGTGTAAAAGGTGGCAGGGCAGCGGGTGGCGCAGGAGGTGCCGTGGATGTGGACACCGCCTGCGCATACGTCCTTGCTGGCCCTGCCACCGGCGTGGATGGGGTCGCCATCACGGGGTCTCTTTAAGGGCTACACCCACCCCAAAGTCACAGGCCTTAATGGTCTTAATTAGGCCTCGTATATAAACTGAGCAGAGGAGCCCTTAACGAGGCACCTCTCCCCTAGTTGGTAATTTGGGAGGGGCCTTGCTCCCTCTGCTCAGTTGTCTTAAATGTTTTTTTTTTATTAATTTGGAAGAAAGAGGCCTCAGAGAGAGAGGGGAGAAACAGAGTAGCAGAGAAAGAGAGAGGGGGGTGGGAAGGGGGGGGGGGGACTGCGAGGGCAGGTCTCCCCTCGCAGCTGTGGGTGGGTGCACTCCCCAGATGGCAAAAACACACAAAAAACACAGTCTTTGGGATGGTCTTCAGGTGAGGGGAGAAGACGTCTTCACCTGGTATAGCTAGAGCCACCAGGCACACACTCTTAACGATGTTAATTGGGTGATTAAAGAATCTTCAGCCTGGTAGCTCCAGCTATCCCAGGCTAGGCAAATGTGGGGTTGTGGGGGGGGGTTCCAATTGTGGGGGGGGGCCTAGTTGTAAGCACGGCCCCCACGCACACTACCACACACACACACACACCCCCCGCGATGTTCCGGCCCTCAGTGGTCTTCTTTCCTCCCCCCACCGATACAACAAAGTCTTTTTGGGAAATGCACCCACACCCACCTGTAGAAAGTGCAGAGTCTCCCTCCTTCCACACTGGATGTTGTTGGTTTTAACCCCTCTCTCCAACTCCTTGCAGAATGGTAAAAAGTTGAAATGTTTCTGTTCTCCTCCTCTCCCTCTGGATAAAAGTTGGTGTTGAAGCCCCTTCCTTCCTTCTGTTCCTGGGCTGGTCTCAGGGCTCTCCAGGCAGGAGCTCAAGTTGCTAGCAGCTCCACTCACTGCTCACAGCTCCAACTGAGCAGGACACGCCTCTACTGCTTCACGATTGGTCCCTTGTGCATGAAACTCTTTTGAGTTCACCTGTGAAAACATAAAAACAATAAACGGTGCCACCCGACCTGGGTGACACTCCAGACATTTTCAAGGCCCTTTTTTTCCCCCCTTTTTTTTTTTTGTTTTTTTTGTGTTTTTCTTTTTTTTGGTTTTTTTTTTTTTGGGCACTAAAATCACAATTTTCCCCAGTGCCCCCTATAAAAGGGAAGGGGGACACTAAAAGCACCGGCAATTAAAACAAATTAAACTTTAAAACGTAAAATCAAATTTAAATTTGGTTGCCGGGCGTGATGATGCACTCCAGTCCCTCCGGTGCCCACCTCTCGCGGAAGGCCGCGAGCGTACCGGTGGACACCGCGTGCTCCATCTCCAAGGACACCCTGGACCGGATGTAAGAGCGGAAGAGAGGCAGGCAGTCAGGTTGAAACGACCCCCTCGACCGCCCGCTGCCTGGACCGGCTGATGGCACCCTTGGCCGTGCCCAGGAGCAGTCCTACGAGGAGGCCTTCGGACCTACCCGCTCCCCTCCGCACAGGGTGCCCAAAGATCAGGAGAGTGGGACTGAAGTGCAGCCAGAATTTCAGGAGCAGCCCCTTCAAATAGTGGAACAGGGGCTGCAACCTCGTGCATTCAATAAAAACATGGAACACGGACTCCTCCAGACCGCAGAAATTGCAGGCGGCCTGGGAGTCCGTGAACCGGCTTAAAAATTTATTGCACGGCACTGCTCCGTGCACCACCCTCCAGGCCAAGTCCCCGATGAATAGTGGGAGGACCCCTGCGTAGAGTGCCCTCCATCGGGGACCCCCGCCTCCTCCGGACGGCAAGATGGTACGCCATGGCGTGTCCGGACGGCCGGCGAGGATGGCAAAGTTGAGGGTGTGCAGGAGCAGCCCGTACAGGAAACCCCTCCGCGCGGAACTGAAAGGCACGGAGGGGATTTCCCCGAGGCGGCTCAAGTTGTGAGGCGCCGGCCCCCGAGGGAGGTTCCGGGGTTTGGCGCCGATGAGGAATTCCGTCCGGACGGGGGTCAGTTCGGACGGGATCTCCCCACGTGCTTGAGCCTCCTCGATACACCTAACGGAGTCAGGGCCCAGAGCTGTTTTTAGCGACTCGATGGCATCGGCCGCGCGGCGGACGTTGGCAGAATTTAGGCGCCGCGCCAGCGTGACTGGCGCCATCCAGCCCGCTCCTCCGCCATCGAGCAGGTCCCTGACCCTGGTCACCTCACCAGCCACAGCCCTCTCTTCCGACCGCCACATAAAACCTCGGCCGTGGAGGTACGGATTCCCGAGCAGCGGCTCCTGCAGGACGGCCGCCACTCCAGCCGGCGGAGAGCTGCGCTTGGTGGAGACTTTGTTCCAGACCCTGATGAGTTCCCTGTAAAAGACAGGCAGCTCCCGGAGGGCGGTCCTGGCACCCCCCAAGTTCACAAACAGGAGCTGCGTGTCATAATTGAGGTCGAGCTGCTGGCGGAAGAAATACCTCGCCAGAGCACACCACCTAGGAGGGGGCTCGACGTAAAGGTATCTCTGCAGGGTCTGAAGACGGAAAGTCGCGAGCTGGGCGCTGACGCACACCAACGACTGACCGCCCTCCTCAAGCGGGAGACTCAAGACCGCAGCAGAGACCCAGTGCTTCCTGTTGTTCCAGAAGAAGTCCACCAGCTTCTTCTGTATCTTGGCGACAAACGCAGGGGGAGGGGTCAAAGTGACCAGCCGGTACCACAGCATTGCGGCCACCAGCTGGTTTATGACTAGCGCTCGACCCCTGTAGGACAGCACTCGGAGCAGTCCTGTCCAGCGCCCTAGGCGAGCGGCGACCTTGGCCTCCAGCTCCTGCCAGTTCGCCGGCCAGGCTCCCTCGTCGGGGCTAAGGTAGACTCCCAGATAGAGGAGATGGGTCGTGCTCCAGGCAAAAGGCCTGAGCTCCTCCGGCAGGGAGTCCACCCGCCACTGACCCACCAGGAGTCCGGAACATTTCTCCCAGTTGATCCTGGCGGAGGACGCGGCCGAGTAAATCTCCTGGCACTCACGCATCCTCCGCAGGTCAGCGGGATCCTCTATCGCGAGGAGCACGTCATCGGCGTAAGCCGAGAGGACGACCTCCACGCCCGGCCCTTGCAGAGCCAGTCCCGTCAACCTCGTCCGCAAGAGGCGCAGGAAAGGCTGCACGCAAACGGCATATAACTGGCCGGACATGGGGCATCCCTGGCGCACCCCTCTCCTAAAGCGAAGGGGCGCCGTCAAGGACCCGTTAACCTTAATCAGACACTCCGCGGCGGCGTACAAAAGTCGGATCCGGGCGACGAAATGCGTCCCGAACCCGAAAGCGCGCAGAGTTCCGAGCAGATAGTCGTGATCCACCCTGTCGAACGCCTTCTCTTGGTCGAGGGATAGGAAGGCGACCGACAGACCAGTCTCCTGGGAATGATGGATGAGGTCCCGGACCAGATGGATGTTATCGTGGATTGTCCGGCCCGGGACCGTGTATGACTGGTCGGGGTGGATCATGTGGTCCAGCACGGCACCAAGGCGAGCAGACATCGCCCTGGCGAAAATTTTGTAGTCCGTGCTGAGGAGGGAGACCGGGCGCCAGTTCTTAAGGAGGCGGAGATCGCCCTTCTTAGGCAGCAGGACGATGACTGCCCTGCGCCAAGAGAGGGGCATCTCCCCGGTCGCCAGACTTTCCCCCAGGACCCGCGCGTAGTCGCTCCCCAGGACGTCCCAGAACGCCCTGTGGAACTCCACGGTCAGCCCGTCCAGCCCCGGGGATTTTCCCCTCGAGAGCCGGGCGAGGGCACCGGTAAGCTCCGCCAGGCTTAGCGGAGCTTCCAGATTTTCGGCGCCCTCCGGGCCGACCTTCGGCAGGTCCTCCCACAAAACTCTACGTGCTTCCTCGCTGGACGGATCCGGAGAGAACAGAGCCCCGTAATATTCACGGACCCTGTTGTTGACGCCCTCCGGATCCGAGACGAGAGAGCCGTCGTCGGCCAGCAGCGTCAAGAGCTGCTTATGGACACTCTGCCTTTTTTCCAGCGAGTAGAAGAAGGGGGAGCCGCGGTCCAGATCCCGCAGGAACCGGATCCGCGACCTCACGAACGCGCCTCGGGACCCGACGAGCTGCAGGTCCTTCAGCGCGGCCTTCTTCGCTTCGTACACCGTCCGCAGGGCCGGGTCCTGGACGACTTGACCGAGACGGGCTTCCAGGTCGAGCACCTCTTTTTCTAGGCGCCCGACTCTGGCCGCCCGCCTCTTGGTCGACCCCCTCGCGTACTCTTGACAGAAGACGCGGACGTGAGCCTTGCCCACGTCCCACCATAGCCTCAAGGAGGGGAAGCCCCCCTGCTTCCTTCTCCAGTCGGACCAGAATCGACGGAACGAGTCCTGGAACCGCACGTCCTCCAGCAGCCGGTTGTTAAAGTGCCAGTACGCGGACCCCGTCCTCGCGCGGAGCGAAGCGAGCTCCGCCCACACCAGGTGGTGGTCCGAACACGGCACCGGCCGCATGGAGGCCGCCGGGACGCAGGAAACGTACGCCCGAGACACGTAAAGGCGGTCGACTCTAGACCATCCAACTCCAGGCCTCACCCAAGTAAAGGCGCTGGAGTCGGGGTGGAGATTTCGCCAGACGTCCACCAAGTCGAAGGACCCGACCAGGTCCCTCAACTTCTCCATCGCCGTCATGCACTGCGGGGCACCGGAGCGGTCCCTCGCCTCGAGGGTGCAGTTAAAATCCCCCCCGAGGACAATGCAGTCGCCGACGTCGACGGAGCCAAGAAGAGCGGACACCTCTTCAAAGAAGCGCGTTTGCTGCGGGCCGGGATGAGGGGCGTACACGTTCACGAGATGGAGCGGCACGTCCCCCAGGCGAACCGTTACGTGCAGCAAGCGGCCTGGCACGGGCTCCTCGACCCCCAAGATCTCCGGCTGAAAATGCGGGCCCAGCAAGATGGCCACCCCACTAGAAATGGCGGTGAGGTGGCTCATGCGGACCTCTCCTTGCCATTCCAGGAGCCACGTGGCTTCGTCTCCCGGAACGGTGTGGGTTTCTTGCAGGAAGCACACCGCATATTTCCCCTCCCGCAGGAGCGAAAAATTGTCAAATCTACGGCGTGCCCCTCTGCCGCCGTTGATGTTGAGGCTGGCTATGGTTATCTTCATGGCAAAAGCATAGTGCAACCTCTACCTTAACCTATTGTGGGGGAGGGAGCGGAGTCTTTTGTTGAACTCCGCTCCCTCCGCAGCCCAGCGAGGAGTCCCTCGAGCTCGCGCAGCTCAAGGTGCTGCTCCTTTGTCAAGGGCCCGCCCGCGGCCAAGGTTTTAACGGCGGCGCGGACAGACCCCTTGATCAGCTCTGGCTCGGACCATTTTTCCAGGGCCAGTCGGGCTTGGTCGCGGCGACCCCGGCTCTGGGCCAAAAAGTCCCGGAGTTCCTTTGCAGGAATGAGGAGGGCCTCAGCAGCGGCCGCGAGCAGATCCACCGCCTCACTGGCGGTGGTCTCTAGGTCTTCACCCGCGTCCCCCACCGAGTCCCCGTCCTCCTCCGGGAGGTGGCCGCCAGCAGCCAGCCCATCGACCGCACAAGGTACGGCAAATGGACCGGCCGCTCCAACCGGCCCTGGCACTGCCCCGATCCCACCCCCAGGATCGTCGGCAGAGGAGTCCCCACTGGGCTCTTTTAAAAATGGTGCTGGGTCGGGAAATGACAGCGGAAGGGGTTCCCCCTCCGCCCCAGGAACCGGAGAACAAGGAGAGACCCGGCCATAGGAGATCCCCAGGCTCCCCAAGTGCTCCAGCTCCAAAGTAAGAGGCGAGGGTGGGTGTTCCTCCCCCTCCCCGCTGCCACCCCCCGGCCCAGCATCTACAGTTTCATTAAAATCAGTTTGTGTTTCCGCCGGGTCGAGCGACTCCCGGGGTAAGTTGGGTATTGGCTGGGCGGGCTCAGGTTCGGCCTTTTCGGCCTCGCCCGCCTCAGTCCCCGGAACGCCCGGCCCGGCGGCTACGCATTCCTCCGCGGTCCCCACGCCCCCCACGACAGGCAGATCTTCCATGCCATCCCCAGGAGGCAGCGGCTGGGCAGCCTCGACTGCCTCACCCTCCCCGGGGACAGACTCTTCGCGCCTGCAGCGCAATTTGGGAGCGCTGGTGGGGGACGCGGGACACGCGGCGGGCACCGACTCCTCCGCGGAGGGATGTTGTTCCCCCTCCGCCTCATCGGAGCCGCGCCTCCTTTTGTTCCTGGGGGCGCGCGGAGGCAGGGAGACCCCCATGTCTGCCGAGGCCTCCCGCTCCGCCCCCCCCTTTTTCTTTTCTTGCCCGCGCCTGGACCCCTCTGTGGTGTTATTCAAGGGCCCGGGCACGGGCTCGGGGCACCCCGCGCTCGCCGGTGACTGGGTTGGGCTGAGCGCGGTGGTCAAACTTTCCGGCGCACCGAGGGGACCCGCCTCTAGATGTTTCTCCTTCTTCCGCGCCTTCTTTCCGCTCGGACGCTCTCCCTCCCCCCCGCCCCAGGCCCTGAAAACAAAGGCCTCCGACGATGCCCGCGCACCCATGGCTCCCGGCACGCGGACGCAGCTAGGGGGAGGGGTGGCGGCGGCGCCAGCCTTGGCCGCCTTCGGTGGTTTGGCGGCCTTGGAGGCGGGGCAGTTCTTGCGAACGTGCCCCACCTCCTTGCAGGCATGGCACCGCACGCCGTCCGACGTCCAGAAGACGCGGTAGGCAGTCCCCTCATGCACCACATTAAATGATCCCTCCGTCGTCTCCTCCCGCACCAGCCGGACAAAGAGCTGGCGGCGGAAGGAGAACACGTGGCGCAGGCTGTTCTCCCTGAGGCCGAGCGGTATGGGGTTGATCCCTGACCTTACCTCCCCCAATTGTTGTAGGTGAGGGAGGAGGAGCTCAGCGGAAACAAAGGGCGGGACGTTTGACACGATGACCCTCTGCGCGGTGGCCTCGAGAGGATCCACCGGCAGGAACGTCCCGCCCACCGTGAGCCCCTTTTCAAGGGCCAGGGACACCGCCCGCTCCGACCCCAGGAAGAACACGGCCTTCCCAGACATCTTGGAGGCTGCGACAATGGCCGAGGGGCCGACTACCCCAGCCATCGCCCGCACGCACTCCTCGATGCTCATTGTGGTGTGAGTGTAGCTCTTGACCCCGTGTTTCCTGGTTATAAGTGTAAAAGGTGGCAGGGCAGCGGGTGGCGCAGGAGGTGCCGTGGATGTGGACACCGCCTGCGCATACGTCCTTGCTGGCCCTGCCACCGGCGTGGATGGGGTCGCCATCACGGGGTCCCTTTAAGGGCTACACCCACCCCAAAGTCACAGGCCTTAATGGTCTTAATTAGGCCTCGTATATAAACTGAGCAGAGGAGCCCTTAACGAGGCACCTCTCCCCTAGTTGGTAATTTGGGAGGGGCCTTGCTCCCTCTGCTCAGTTGTCTTAAATGTTTTTTTTTTATTAATTTGGAAGAAAGAGGCCTCAGAGAGAGAGGGGAGAAACAGAGTAGCAGAGAAAGAGAGAGGGGGGTGGGAAGGGGAGGGGGGGGACTGTGAGGGCAGGTCTCCCCTCGCAGCTGTGGGTGGGTGCACTCCCCAGATGGCAAAAACACACAAAAAACACAGTCTTTGGGATGGTCTTCAGGTGAGGGGAGAAGACGTCTTCACCTGGGATAGCTAGAGCCACCAGGCACACACTCTTAACGATGTTAATTGGGTGATTAAAGAATCTTCAGCCTGGTAGCTCCAGCTATCCCAGGCTAGGCAAATGTGGGGTTGTGGGGGGGGGTTCCAATTGTGGGGGGGGGCCTAGTTGTAAGCACGGCCCCCACGCACACTACCACACACACACACACACCCCCCGCGATGTTCCGGCCCTCAGTGGTCTTCTTTCCTCCCCCCACCGATACAACAAAGTCTTTTTGGGAAATGCACCCACACCCACCTGTAGAAAGTGCAGAGTCTCCCTCCTTCCACACTGGATGTTGTTGGTTTTTCCCCCTCTCTCCAACTCCTTGCAGAATGGTAAAAAGTTGAAATGTTTCTGTTCTCCTCCTCTCCCTCTGGATAAAAGTTGGTGTTGAAGCCCCTTCCTTCCTTCTGTTCCTGGGCTGGTCTCAGGGCTCTCCAGGCAGGAGCTCAAGTTGCTAGCAGCTCCACTCACTGCTCACAGCTCCAACTGAGCAGGACACGCCTCTACTGCTTCACGATTGGTCCCTTGTGCATGAAACTCTTTTGAGTTCACCTGTGAAAACATAAAAACAATAAACGGTGCCACCCGACCTGGGTGACACTCCAGACATTTTCAAGGCCCTTTTTTTCCCCCCTTTTTTTTTGTTTTTTTTTTGTGTTTTTCTTTTTTTTTTTGGTTTTTTTTTTTGGGCACTAAAATCACAATTTTCCCCAGTGCCCCCTATAAAAGGGAAGGGGGACACTAAAAGCACCGGCAATTAAAACAAATTAAACTTTAAAACGTAAAATCAAATTAAAATTTGGTTGCCGGGCGTGATGATGCACTCCAGTCCCTCCGGTGCCCACCTCTCGCGGAAGGCCGCGAGCGTACCGGTGGACACCGCGTGCTCCATCTCCAAGGACACCCTGGACCGGATGTAAGAGCGGAAGAGAGGCAGGCAGTCAGGTTGAACGACCCCCTCGACCGCCCGCTGCCTGGACCGGCTGATGGCACCCTTGGCCGTGCCCAGGAGCAGTCCTACGAGGAGGCCTTCGGACCTACCCGCTCCCCTCCGCACAGGGTGCCCAAAGATCAGGAGAGTGGGACTGAAGTGCAGCCAGAATTTCAGGAGCAGCCCCTTCAAATAGTGGAACAGGGGCTGCAACCTCGTGCATTCAATAAAAACATGGAACACGGACTCCTCCAGACCGCAGAAATTGCAGGCGGCCTGGGAGTCCGTGAACCGGCTTAAAAATTTATTGCACGGCACTGCTCCGTGCACCACCCTCCAGGCCAAGTCCCCGATGAATAGTGGGAGGACCCCTGCGTAGAGTGCCCTCCATCGGGGACCCCCGCCTCCTCCGGACGGCAAGATGGTACGCCATGGCGTGTCCGGACGGCCGGCGAGGATGGCAAAGTTGAGGGTGTGCAGGAGCAGCCCGTACAGGAAACCCCTCCGCGCGGAACTGAAAGGCACGGAGGGGATTTCCCCGAGGCGGCTCAAGTTGTGAGGCGCCGGCCCCCGAGGGAGGTTCCGGGGTTTGGCGCCGATGAGGAATTCCGTCCGGACGGGGGTCAGTTCGGACGGGATCTCCCCACGTGCTTGAGCCTCCTCGATACACCTAACGGAGTCAGGGCCCAGAGCTGTTTTTAGCGACTCGATGGCATCGGCCGCGCGGCGGACGTTGGCAGAATTTAGGCGCCGCGCCAGCGTGACTGGCGCCATCCAGCCCGCTCCTCCGCCATCGAGCAGGTCCCTGACCCTGGTCACCTCACCAGCCACAGCCCTCTCTTCCGACCGCCACATAAAACCTCGGCCGTGGAGGTACGGATTCCCGAGCAGCGGCTCCTGCAGGACGGCCGCCACTCCAGCCGGTGGAGAGCTGCGCTTGGTGGAGACTTTGTTCCAGACCCTGATGAGTTCCCTGTAAAAGACAGGCAGCTCCCGGAGGGCGGTCCTGGCACCCCCCAAGTTCACAAACAGGAGCTGCGTGTCATAATTGAGGTCGAGCTGCTGGCGGAAGAAATACCTCGCCAGAGCACACCACCTAGGAGGGGGCTCGCCGTAAAGGTATCTCTGCAGGGTCTGAAGACGGAAAGTCGCGAGCTGGGCGCTGACGCACACCAACGACTGACCGCCCTCCTCAAGCGGGAGACTCAAGACCGCGGCAGAGACCCAGTGCTTCCTGTTGTTCCAGAAGAAGTCCACCAGCTTCTTCTGTATCTTGGCGACAAACGCAGGGGGAGGGGTCAAAGTGACCAGCCGGTACCACAGCATTGCGGCCACCAGCTGGTTTATGACTAGCGCTCGACCCCTGTAGGACAGCACTCGGAGCAGTCCTGTCCAGCGCCCTAGGCGAGCGGCGACCTTGGCCTCCAGCTCCTGCCAGTTCGCCGGCCAGGCTCCCTCGTCGGGGCTAAGGTAGACTCCCAGATAGAGGAGATGGGTCGTGCTCCAGGCAAAAGGCCTGAGCTCCTCCGGCAGGGAGTCCACCCGCCACTGACCCACCAGGAGTCCGGAACATTTCTCCCAGTTGATCCTGGCGGAGGACGCGGCCGAGTAAATCTCCTGGCACTCACGCATCCTCCGCAGGTCAGCGGGATCCTCTATCGCGAGGAGCACGTCATCGGCGTAAGCCGAGAGGACGACCTCCACGCCCGGCCCTTGCAGAGCCAGTCCCGTCAACCTCGTCCGCAAGAGGCGCAGGAAAGGCTCCACGCAAACGGCGTATAACTGGCCGGACATGGGGCATCCCTGGCGCACCCCTCTCCTAAAGCGAAGGGGCGCCGTCAAGTACCCGTTAACCTTAATCAGACACTCCGCGGCGGCGTACAAAAGTCGGATCCGGGCGACGAAATGCGTCCCGAACCCGAAAGCGCGCAGAGTTCCGAGCAGATAGTCGTGATCCACCCTGTCGAACGCCTTCTCTTGGTCGAGGGATAGGAAGGCGACCGACAGACCAGCCTCCTGGGAACAATGGATGAGGTCCCGGACCAGATGGATGTTATCGTGGATTGTCCGGCCCGGGACCGTGTATGACTGGTCGGGGTGGATCATGTGGTCCAGCACGGCACCAAGGCGAGCAGACATCGCCCTGGCGAAGATTTTGTAGTCCGTGCTGAGGAGGGAGACCGGGCGCCAGTTCTTAAGGAGGCGGAGATCGCCCTTCTTAGGCAGCAGGACGATGACTGCCCTGCGCCAAGAGAGGGGCATCTCCCCGGTCGCCAGACTTTCCCCCAGGACCCGCGCGTAGTCGCTCCCCAGGACGTCCCAGAACGCCCTGTGGAACTCCACGGTCAGCCCGTCCAGCCCCGGGGATTTTCCCCTCGAGAGCCGGGCGAGGGCACCGGTCAGCTCCGCCAAGCTTAGCGGAGCTTCCAGATTTTCGGCGCCCTCCGGGCCGACCTTCGGCAGGTCCTCCCACAAAACTCTACGCGCTTCCTCGCTGGACGGATCCGGAGAGAACAGAGCCCCGTAATATTCACGGACCCTGTTGTTGACGCCCTCCGGATCCGAGACGAGAGAGCCGTCGTCGGCCAGCAGCGTCAAGAGCTGCTTACGGACACTCTGCCTTTTTTCCAGCGAGTAGAAGAAGGGGGAGCCGCGGTCCAGATCCCGCAGGAACCGGATCCGCGACCTCACGTACGCGCCTCGGGACCCGACGAGCTGCAGGTCCTTCAGCGCGGCCTTCTTCGCTTCGTACACCGTCCGCAGGGCCGGGTCCTGGACGACTTGACCGAGACGGGCTTCCAGGTCGAGCACCTCTTTTTCTAGGCGCCCGACTCTGGCCGCCCGCCTCTTGGTCGACCCCCTCGCGTACTCTTGACAGAAGACGCGGACGTGAGCCTTGCCCACGTCCCACCATAGCCTCAAGGAGGGGAAGCCCCCCTGCTTCCTTCTCCAGTCGGACCAGAATCGACGGAACGAGTCCTGGAACCGCACGTCCTCCAGCAGCCGGTTGTTAAAGTGCCAGTACGCGGACCCCGTCCTCGCGCGGAGCGAAGCGAGCTCCGCCCACACCAGGTGGTGGTCCGAACACGGCACCGGCCGCATGGAGGCCGCCGGGACGCAGGAAACGTACGCCCGAGACACGTAAAGGCGGTCGACTCTAGACCATCCAACTCCAGGCCTCACCCAAGTAAAGGCGCTGGAGTCGGGGTGGAGATTTCGCCAGACGTCCACCAAGTCGAAGGACCCGACCAGGTCCCTCAACTTCTCCATCGCCGTCATGCACTGCGGGGCACCGGAGCGGTCCCTCGCCTCGAGGGTGCAGTTAAAATCCCCCCCGAGGACAATGCAGTCGCCGACGTCGACGGAGCCAAGAAGAGCGGACACCTCTTCAAAGAAGCGCGTCTGCTGCGGGCCGGGATGAGGGGCGTACACGTTCACGAGATGGAGCGGCACGTCCCCCAGGCGAACCGTTACGTGCAGCAAGCGGCCTGGCACGGGCTCCTCGACCCCCAAGATCTCCGGCTGAAAATGCGGGCCCAGCAAGATGGCCACCCCACTAGAAATGGCGGTGAGGTGGCTCATGCGGACCTCTCCTTGCCATTCCAGGAGCCACGTGGCTTCGTCTCCCGGAACGGTGTGGGTTTCTTGCAGGAAGCACACCGCATATTTCCCCTCCCGCAGGAGCGAAAAATTGTCAAATCTACGGCGTGCCCCTCTGCCGCCGTTGATGTTGAGGCTGGCTATGGTTATCTTCATGGCAAAAGCATAGTGCAACCTCTACCTTAACCTATTGTGGGGGAGGGAGCGGAGTCTTTTGTTGAACTCCGCTCCCTCCGCAGCCCAGCGAGGAGTCCCTCGAGCTCGCGCAGCTCAAGGTGCTGCTCCTTTGTCAAGGGCCCGCCCGCGGCCAAGGTTTTAACGGCGGCGCGGACGGACCCCTTGATCAGCTCCGGCTCGGACCATTTTTCCAGGGCCAGTCGGGCTTGGTCGCGGCGACCCCGGCTCTGGGCCAAAAAGTCCCGGAGTTCCTTTGCAGGAACGAGGAGGGCCTCAGCGGCGGCCGCGAGCAGATCCACCGCCTCCCTGGCGGTGGTCTCTAGGTCTTCACCCGCGTCCCCCACCGAGTCCCCGTCCTCCTCCGGGAGGTGGCCGCCAGCAGCCGGCCCATCGACCGCACAAGGTACGGCAAATGAACCGGCCGCTCCAACCGGCCCTGGCACTGCCCCGATCCCACCCCCAGGATCGTCGGCAGAGGAGTCCCCACTGGGCTCTTTTAAAAATGGTGCTGGGTCGGGAAATGACAGCGGAAGGGGTTCCCCCCTCGCCCCAGGAACCGGAGAACAAGGAGAGACCCGGCCATAGGAAATCCCCAGGCCCTCCAAGTGCTCCAGCTCCAAAGTAAGGGGCGAGGGTGGGTGTTCCTCCCCCTCCCCGCTGCCACCCCCCGGCCCAGCATCTACAGTTTCATTAAAATCAATATATTTTGTTTCTGCCGGGTCGAGCAACTCCCGGGGGAAGTTGGGTAATAGCTGGGCGGGCTCAGGTTCGGCCTTTTCGGCCTCGCCCGCCTCAGTCCCCGGGACGCCCGGCCCGGCGGCTACGCATTCCTCCGCGGTCCCCACGCCCCCCACGACAGGCAGATCTTCCACTCCATCCCCGGGAGGCAGAGGCTGGGCAGCCTCAACTGTCTCACCCTCCCCGGGGAAAGACTCCTCGCGCCTGCAGCGCAATTTGGGGGCGCTGGTGGGGGACGCGGGACACGCGGCGGGCACCGACTCCTCCGCGGAGGGATATTGTTCCCCCTCCGCGTCATTGGGGCGGTGCCTCTTTTTGTTCCTGGGGGCGCGCGGAGTCAGGGAGACCTCCATGTCTGCCGAGGCCTCCCGCTCCGCCCCCCCCTTTTCCTTTTCTTGCCCGCGCCTGGGCCCCTCTGTGGTGGTATTCAAGGGCACGGGCACGGGCTCGGGGCACCCCGCGCTCGCCGGTGACTGGGTTGGGCTGAGCGCGGTGGTCAGACTTTCCGGCGCACCGAGGGGACCCGCCTCTAGATGTTTCTCCTTCTTCCGCGCCTTCTTTCCGCTCGGACGCTCTCCCTCCCCCCCGCCGGAGGCCCTGAAAACAAAGGCCTCCGACGATGCCCGCGCACCCATGGCTCCCGGCACGCGGACGCAACTAGGGGGAGGGGTGGCGGCAGCGCCAGCCTTGGCCGCCTTCGGTGGTTTGGCGGCCTTGGAGGCGGGGCAGTTCTTACGAACATGCCCCACCTCCCTGCAGGCATGGCACCGCACGCCGTCCGACGTCCAGAAGACGCGGTAGGCAGTCCCCTCGTGCACCACATTAAAGTGCCCTTCTGTCACGTCCTCCCGCGCCAGCCGGACAAAGAGCTGGCGGCGGAAGGAGAACACGTGGCGCAGGCTGTTCTCCCTGAGGCCGAGCGGTATGGGGTTGATCCCTGACCTTACCTCCCCCAGTTGTTGTAGGTGAGGGAGGAGGAGCCCAGCGGGAACAAAGGGCGGGACGTTCGACACGATGACCCTCTGCGCGGTGGCCTCGAGAGGATCCACCGGCAGGAACGTCCCGCCCACCGTGAGCCCCTTTTCGAGGGCCAGGGACACCGCCCGCTCCGACCCCAGGAAGAAAACAGCCTTCCCAGACATCTTGGAGGCTGCGACAATGGCCGAGGGGCCGACTACCCCAGCCATCGCCCGCACGCACTCCTCGATGCTCATTGTGGGGTGAGTGTAGCTCTTGACCCCGTGTTTTTTTGTTATAAGTGTAAATGGTGGCAGGGCAGCGGGTGGCGCAGGAGGTGCTGTGGAAGCGGTTGCCACCTGCGCATACGTCCTTGCTGGCCCTGCCACCGGCGTGGATGGGGTCGCCATCACGGGGTCCCTTTAAGGGCTACACCCACCCCAAAGTCACAGGCCTTAATGGTCTTTAATGGCCTCGTGTATTTAACTGAGCAGAGGAGCCCTTAACGAGGCACCTCTCCCCTCGTTGACAATTGGGGAGAGGCCTTGCTCCCTCTGCTCAGTTGTCTTAATTGTTTTTTTTTTAAATTTGGAAGGAAAGGGTTCTCAGAGAGAGAGGGGAGAAACAGAGTAGCAGAGAAAAGAGAGAGGGGGGTGGGAAGGGGGGGGGGCTGCGAGGGCAG
This sequence comes from Pristiophorus japonicus, assembly GCF_044704955.1. Taxonomy (NCBI): domain Eukaryota; kingdom Metazoa; phylum Chordata; class Chondrichthyes; family Pristiophoridae; genus Pristiophorus; species Pristiophorus japonicus. The sequence continues at coordinate 234,726,848 of NC_091983.1, forward strand.
GTCTCTCCTCGCAGCTGTGGGTGGGTGCACTCCCCAGATGGCAAAACACAAAAGTCTTTGAGGTGGTCTTCAGGTGGGGGGAGAAGACGTCTTCACCTGGGGTAGCTAGAGCCACCAGGCACACAATCCTAAGGATGTTAATTGGGTTAATGAGAAAAAGATCTTCAGCCTGGTAGCTCCAGCTATCCCAGGCTAGGCAAATGTGGGGGGTGGGGGGGGTTCCAATTGTGGGGGGGGGCCTAGTTGTAAGCACGGCCCCCACGCACACTACCACACACACACACACCCCCCGCGATGTTCCGGCCCTCAGTGGTCTTCTTTCCTCCCCCCACCGATATAACAAAGTCTTTTTTGGGAAATGCACCCACACCCACCTGTAGAAATGTTGAGTCTCCCTCCTTCCACACTGGATGGTTGTTGTGGTTTTTCCCCCTCTCTCCAACTCCTTGCAGAAATGATAAAGTTGTTTAAAGTTTTCTGCTTTCTCCTCCTCTCCCTCTGGTTAGAGTGATGGTGAAGCCCCTTCCTTCCTTCTGTTCCTGGGCTGGTCTCAGGGCTCTCCAGGCAGGAGCTCAAGTTGCTTGCTGCTCCCCTCACTGCTCACAGCTCCTACTGTGCAGGACACGCCTCCACAGCTCCACGATTGGTTCCTTGTGCATGAAACTCTTTTAGAGTCTACCTGCAAAACATAAACATTAAACTGTGCCACCCGACCTGGGTGACACTCCAGACATTTACAAGGCCCTTTTTCTTCCCCCCTTTTTTGTTTTTTTTTGTGTTTTTTCTTTTTTGGTTTTTTTTGGGCACTAAAATCACAATTTTTCCCCAGTGCCCCCTATAAAAGGGAAGGGGACACTAAAAGCACCGGCAATTAAAACAAATTAAACTTTAAAACGTAAAATCAAATTAAAATTTGGTTGCCGGGCGTGATGATGCACTCCAGTCCCTCCGGTGCCCACCTATCGCGGAAGGCCGCGAGCGTACCGGTGGACACCGCGTGCTCCATCTCCAAGGACACCCTGGACCGGATGTAAGAGCGGAAGAGAGGCAGGCAGTCAGGTTGAACGACCCCCTCGACCGCCCGCTGCCTGGACCGGCTGATGGCACCCTTGGCCGTGCCCAGGAGCAGTCCTACGAGGAGGCCTTCGGACCTACCCGCTCCCCTCCGCACAGGGTGCCCAAAGATCAGGAGAGTGGGACTGAAGTGCAGCCAGAATTTCAGGAGCAGCCCCTTCAAATAGTGGAACAGGGGCTGCAACCTCGTGCATTCAATAAAAACATGGAACACGGACTCCTCCAGACCGCAGAAATTGCAGGCGGCCTGGGAGTCCGTGAACCGGCTTAAAAATTTATTGCACGGCACTGCTCCGTGCACCACCCTCCAGGCCAAGTCCCCGATGAATAGTGGGAGGACCCCTGCGTAGAGTGCCCTCCATCGGGGACCCCCGCCTCCTCCGGACGGCAAGATGGTACGCCATGGCGTGTCCGGACGGCCGGCGAGGATGGCAAAGTTGAGGGTGTGCAGGAGCAGCCCGTACAGGAAACCCCTCCGCGCGGAACTGAAAGGCACGGAGGGGATTTCCCCGAGGCGGCTCAAGTTGTGAGGCGCCGGCCCCCGAGGGAGGTTCCGGGGTTTGGCGCCGATGAGGAATTCCGTCCGGACGGGGGTCAGTTCGGACGGGATCTCCCCACGTGCTTGAGCCTCCTCGATGCACCTAACGGAGTCAGGGCCCAGAGCTGTTTTTAGCGACTCGATGGCATCGGCCGCGCGGCGGACGTTGGCAGAATTTAGGCGCCGCGCCAGCGTGACTGGCGCCATCCAGCCCGCTCCTCCGCCATCGAGCAGGTCCCTGACCCTGGTCACCTCACCAGCCACAGCCCTCTCTTCCGACCGCCACATAAAACCTCGGCCGTGGAGGTACGGATTCCCGAGCAGCGGCTCCTGCAGGACGGCCGCCACTCCAGCCGGTGGAGAGCTGCGCTTGGTGGAGACTTTGTTCCAGACCCTGATGAGTTCCCTGTAAAAGACAGGCAGCTCCCGGAGGGCGGTCCTGGCACCCCCCAAGTTCACAAACAGGAGCTGCGTGTCATAATTGAGGTCGAGCTGCTGGCGGAAGAAATACCTCGCCAGAGCACACCACCTAGGAGGGGGCTCGCCGTAAAGGTATCTCTGCAGGGTCTGAAGACGGAAAGTCGCGAGCTGGGCGCTGACGCACACCAACGACTGACCGCCCTCCTCAAGCGGGAGACTCAAGACCGCGGCAGAGACCCAGTGCTTCCTGTTGTTCCAGAAGAAGTCCACCAGCTTCTTCTGTATCTTGGCGACAAACGCAGGGGGAGGGGTCAAAGTGACCAGCCGGTACCACAGCATTGCGGCCACCAGCTGGTTTATGACTAGCGCTCGACCCCTGTAGGACAGCACTCGGAGCAGTCCTGTCCAGCGCCCTAGGCGAGCGGCGACCTTGGCCTCCAGCTCCTGCCAGTTCGCCGGCCAGGCTCCCTCGTCGGGGCTAAGGTAGACTCCCAGATAGAGGAGATGGGTCGTGCTCCAGGCAAAAGGCCTGAGCTCCTCCGGCAGGGAGTCCACCCGCCACTGACCCACCAGGAGTCCGGAACATTTCTCCCAGTTGATCCTGGCGGAGGACGCGGCCGAGTAAATCTCCTGGCACTCACGCATCCTCCGCAGGTCAGCGGGATCCTCTATCGCGAGGAGCACGTCATCGGCGTAAGCCGAGAGGACGACCTCCACGCCCGGCCCTTGCAGAGCCAGTCCCGTCAACCTCGTCCGCAAGAGGCGCAGGAAAGGCTCCACGCAAACGGCGTATAACTGGCCGGACATGGGGCATCCCTGGCGCACCCCTCTCCTAAAGCGAAGGGGCGCCGTCAAGTACCCGTTAACCTTAATCAGACACTCCGCGGCGGCGTACAAAAGTCGGATCCGGGCGACGAAATGCGTCCCGAACCCGAAAGCGCGCAGAGTTCCGAGCAGATAGTCGTGATCCACCCTGTCGAACGCCTTCTCTTGGTCGAGGGATAGGAAGGCGACCGACAGACCAGCCTCCTGGGAACAATGGATGAGGTCCCGGACCAGATGGATGTTATCGTGGATTGTCCGGCCCGGGACCGTGTATGACTGGTCGGGGTGGATCATGTGGTCCAGCACGGCACCAAGGCGAGCAGACATCGCCCTGGCGAAGATTTTGTAGTCCGTGCTGAGGAGGGAGACCGGGCGCCAGTTCTTAAGGAGGCGGAGATCGCCCTTCTTAGGCAGCAGGACGATGACTGCCCTGCGCCAAGAGAGGGGCATCTCCCCGGTCGCCAGACTTTCCCCCAGGACCCGCGCGTAGTCGCTCCCCAGGACGTCCCAGAACGCCCTGTGGAACTCCACGGTCAGCCCGTCCAGCCCCGGGGATTTTCCCCTCGAGAGCCGGGCGAGGGCACCGGTCAGCTCCGCCAAGCTTAGCGGAGCTTCCAGATTTTCGGCGCCCTCCGGGCCGACCTTCGGCAGGTCCTCCCACAAAACTCTACGCGCTTCCTCGCTGGACGGATCCGGAGAGAACAGAGCCCCGTAATATTCACGGACCCTGTTGTTGACGCCCTCCGGATCCGAGACGAGAGAGCCGTCGTCGGCCAGCAGCGTCAAGAGCTGCTTACGGACACTCTGCCTTTTTTCCAGCGAGTAGAAGAAGGGGGAGCCGCGGTCCAGATCCCGCAGGAACCGGATCCGCGACCTCACGTACGCGCCTCGGGACCCGACGAGCTGCAGGTCCTTCAGCGCGGCCTTCTTCGCTTCGTACACCGTCCGCAGGGCCGGGTCCTGGACGACTTGACCGAGACGGGCTTCCAGGTCGAGCACCTCTTTTTCTAGGCGCCCGACTCTGGCCGCCCGCCTCTTGGTCGACCCCCTCGCGTACTCTTGACAGAAGACGCGGACGTGAGCCTTGCCCACGTCCCACCATAGCCTCAAGGAGGGGAAGCCCCCCTGCTTCCTTCTCCAGTCGGACCAGAATCGACGGAACGAGTCCTGGAACCGCACGTCCTCCAGCAGCCGGTTGTTAAAGTGCCAGTACGCGGACCCCGTCCTCGCGCGGAGCGAAGCGAGCTCCGCCCACACCAGGTGGTGGTCCGAACACGGCACCGGCCGCATGGAGGCCGCCGGGACGCAGGAAACGTACGCCCGAGACACGTAAAGGCGGTCGACTCTAGACCATCCAACTCCAGGCCTCACCCAAGTAAAGGCGCTGGAGTCGGGGTGGAGATTTCGCCAGACGTCCACCAAGTCGAAGGACCCGACCAGGTCCCTCAACTTCTCCATCGCCGTCATGCACTGCGGGGCACCGGAGCGGTCCCTCGCCTCGAGGGTGCAGTTAAAATCCCCCCCGAGGACAATGCAGTCGCCGACGTCGACGGAGCCAAGAAGAGCGGACACCTCTTCAAAGAAGCGCGTTTGCTGCGGGCCGGGATGAGGGGCGTACACGTTCACGAGATGGAGCGGCACGTCCCCCAGGCGAACCGTTACGTGCAGCAAGCGGCCTGGCACGGGCTCCTCGACCCCCAAGATCTCCGGCTGAAAATGCGGGCCCAGCAAGATGGCCACCCCACTAGAAATGGCGGTGAGGTGGCTCATGCGGACCTCTCCTTGCCATTCCAGGAGCCACGTGGCTTCGTCTCCCGGAACGGTGTGGGTTTCTTGCAGGAAGCACACCGCATATTTCCCCTCCCGCAGGAGCGAAAAATTGTCAAATCTACGGCGTGCCCCTCTGCCGCCGTTGATGTTGAGGCTGGCTATGGTTATCTTCATGGCAAAAGCATAGTGCAACCTCTACCTTAACCTATTGTGGGGGAGGGAGCGGAGTCTTTTGTTGAACTCCGCTCCCTCCGCAGCCCAGCGAGGAGTCCCTCGAGCTCCCGCAGCTCAAGGTGCTGCTCCTTTGTCAAGGGCCCGCCCGCGGCCAAGGTTTTAACGGCGGCGCGGACGGACCCCTTGATCAGCTCCGGCTCGGACCATTTATCCAGGGCCAGTCGGGCTTGGTCGCGGCGACCCCGGCTCTGGGCCAAAAAGTCCCGGAGTTCCTTTGCAGGAACGAGGAGGGCCTCAGCGGCGGCCGCGAACAGATCCACCGCCTCACTGGCGGTGGTCTCTAGGTCTTCACCCGCGTCCCCCACCGAGTCCCCGTCCTCCTCCGGGAGGTGGCCGCCAGCAGCCGGCCCATCGACCGCACAAGGTACGGCAAATGAACCGGCCGCTCCAACCGGCCCTGGCACTGCCCCGATCCCACCCCCAGGATCGTCGGCAGAGGAGTCCCCACTGGGCTCTTTTAAAAATGGTGCTGGGTCGGGAAATGACAGCGGAAGGGGTTCCCCCTCCGCCCCAGGAACCGGAGAACAAGGAGAGACCCGGCCATAGGAAATCCCCAGGCCCTCCAAGTGCTCCAGCTCCAAAGTAAGGGGCGAGGGTGGGTGTTCCTCCCCCTCCCCGCTGCCACCCCCCGGCCCAGCATCTACAGTTTCATTAAAATCAATAAATTGTTTTTCTGCCGGGTCGAGCGACTCCCGGGGGAAGTTGGGTAATAGCTGGGCGGGCTCAGGTTCGGCCTTTTCGGCCTCGCCCGCCTCAGTCCCCGGGACGCCCGGCCCGGCGGCTACGCTTTCCTCCGCGGTCCCCACGCCCCCCACGACAGGCAGATCTTCCACTCCATCCCCGGGAGGCAGAGGCTGGGCAGCCTCAACTGTCTCACCCTCCCCGGGGAAAGACTCCTCGCGCCTGCAGCGCAATTTGGGGGCGCTGGTGGGGGACGCGGGACACGCGGCGGGCACCGACTCCTCCACGGAGGGATGTTGTTCCCCCTCCGTCTCATCGGAGCCGTGCCTCCTTTTGTTCCTGGGGGCGCGCGGAGTCAGGGAGACCCCCATGTCTGCCGAGGCCTCCCGCTCCGCCCCCCCCTTTTTCTTTTCTTGCCCGCGCCTGGGCCCCTCTGAGGTGTTATTCAAGGGCCCGGGCACGGGCTCGGGGCACCCCGCGCTCGCCGGTGACTGGGTTGGGCTGAGCGCGGTGGTCAAACTTTCCGGCGCACCGAGGGGACCCGCCTCTAGATGTTTCTCCTTCTTCCGCGCCTTCTTTCCGCTCGGACGCTCTCCCTCCCCCCCGCCGGAGGCCATGAAAACAAAGGCCTCCGACGATGCCCGCGCACCCATGGCTCCCGGCACGCGGACGCAACTAGGGGGAGGGGTGGCGGCGGCGCCAGCTATGGCCGCCTTCGGTGGTTTGGCGGCCTTGGAGGCGGGGCAGTTCTTACGAACGTGCCCCACCTCCCTGCAGGCATGGCACCGCACGCCGTCCGACGTCCAGAAGACGCGGTAGGCAGTCCCCTCGTGCACCACATTAAAGTGCCCTTCTGTCATGTCCTCCCGCGCCAGCCGGACAAAGAGCTGGCGGCGGAAGGAGAACACGTGGCGCAGGCTGTTCTCCCTGAGGCCGAGCGGTATGGGGTTGATCCCCGACCTTACCTCCCCCAGTTGGTGTAGGTGAGGGAGGAGGAGCTCAGCGGAAACAAAGGGCGGGACGTTTGACACGATGACCCTCTGCGCGGTGGCCTCGAGAGGGTCCACCGGCAGGAACGTCCCGCCCACCGTGAGCCCCTTTTCAAGGGCCAGGGACACCGCCCGCTCCGACCCCAGGAAGAACACGGCCTTCCCAGACATCTTGGAGGCTGCGACAATGGCCGAGGGGCCGACTACCCCAGCCATCGCCCGCACGCACTCCTCGATGGTCATTGTGGGGTGAGTGTAGCTCTTGACCCCGTGTTTTTTAGTAATTAACCTAAATGGTGGCAGGGCAGCGGGTGGCGCAGGAGGGGCCGTGGAAGCGGTTGCCACCTGCGCATACGTCCTTGCTGGCCCTGCCACCGGCGTGGATGGGGTCGCCATCACGGGGTCCCTTTAAGGGCTACACCCACCCCAAAGTCACAGGCCTTAATGGTCTTAATTGGCCTCGTAAATTAACTGAGCAGAGGAGCCCTTAACGAGGTACCTCTCCCCTAGTTGGCAATTGGGGAGAGGCCTTGCTCCCTCTGCTCAGTTGTCTTAATTGTTTTCTTTTTAAAATTTGGAAGGAAAGGGTTCTCAGAGAGAGAGGGGAGAAACAGAGTAGCAGAGAAAAGAGAGAGGGGGGTGGGAAGGGGGGGGGGCTGCGAGGGCAGGTCTCTCCTCGCAGCTGTGGGTGGGTGCACTCCCCAGATGGCAAAACACAAAAGTCTTTGAGGTGGTCTTCAGGTGGGGGGAGAAGATGTCTTCACCTGGGGTAGCTGGAGCCACCAGGCACTCCTAACGATCTTTAATTGGGTGATTAATAACAATCTTCAGCCTGGTAGCTCCAGCTATCCCAGGCTAGGCAAATGTGGGGGGTGGGGGGGGTTCCAATTGTGGGGGGGGGCCTAGTTGTAAGCACGGCCCCCACGCACACTACCACACACACACACACCCCCCGCGATGTTCCGGCCCTCAGTGGTCTTCTTTCCTCCCCCCACCGATTCAACAAAGTCTGTTTGGGGAAATGCACCCACACCCACCTGTAGAAGATGTAGAGTCTCCCTCCTTCCACACTGGATGGTTGTTGTGGTTTTTCCCCCTCTCTCCAACTCCTTGCAGAATGGTAAAAAGATGTTGTAAAGTTTTCTGTTCTCCTCCTCTCCCTCTGGATAGAAGTTGTAGTGAAGCCCCTTCCTTCCTTCTGTTCCTGGGCTGGTCCAGGCAGGAGCTCAAGTTGCTAGCAGCTCCACTCACTGCTCACAGCTCCAACTGAGCAGGACACGCCTCTACTGCTTCACGATTGGTCCCTTGTGCATGAAACTCTTTTAGGAGTCTACCTGCAAAACATAAACAACATTAAACTGTGCCACCCGACCTGGGTGACACAGCAGACATTTTCAAGCCCCTTTTTTTTTTTTGGTTTTTGGTTTTTTTTTTTTGGGGCGCTAAAATCAAATTTTTCCAGTGCCCCCTATAAAAGGAGAGGGGGACACTAAAAACACCGGCAATTAAAACAAATTAAACTTTAAAACGTAAAATCAAATTAAAATTTGGTTGCCGGGCGTGATGATGCACTCCAGTCCCTCCGGTGCCCACCTCTCGCGGAAGGCCGCGAGCGTACCGGTGGACACCGCGTGCTCCATCTCCAAGGACACCCTGGATCGGATGTAAGAGCGGAAGAGAGGCAGGCAGTCAGGTTGAACGACCCCCTCGACCGCCCGCTGCCTGGACCGGCTGATGGCACCCTTGGCCGTGCCCAGGAGCAGTCCTACGAGGAGGCCCTCGGACCTACCCGCTCCCCTCCGCACAGGGTGCCCAAAGATCAGGAGAGTGGGACTGAAGTGCAGCCAGAATTTCAGGAGCAGCCCCTTCAAATAGTGGAACAGGGGCTGCAACCTTGTGCATTCAATAAAAACATGGAACACGGACTCCTCCAGACCGCAGAAATTGCAGGCGGCTTGGGAGTCCGTGAACCGGCTTAAAAATTTGTTGCACGGCACTGCTCCGTGCACCACCCTCCAGGCCAAGTCCCCGATGAATAGTGGGAGGACCCCTGCGTAGAGTGCCCTCCATCGGGGACCCCCGCCTCCTCCGGACGGCAAGATGGTACGCCATGGCGTGTCCGGACGGCCGGCGAGGATGGCAAAGTTGAGGGTGTGCAGGAGCAGCCCGTACAGGAAACCCCTCCGCGCGGAACTGAAAGGCACGGAGGGGATTTCCCCGAGGCGGCTCAAGTTGTGAGGCGCCGGTCCCCGAGGGAGGTTCCGGGGTTTGGCGCCGATGAGGAATTCCGTCCGGACGGGGGTCAGTTCGGACGGGATCTCCCCACGTGCTTGAGCCTCCTCGATACACCTAACGGAGTCAGGGCCCAGAGCTGTTTTTAGCGACTCGATGGCATCGGCCGCGCGGCGGACGTTGGCAGAATTTAGGCGCCGCGCCAGCGTGACTGGCGCCATCCAGCCCGCTCCTCCGCCATCGAGCAGGTCCCTGACCCTGGTCACCTCACCAGCCACAGCCCTCTCTTCCGACCGCCACATGAAGCCTCGGCCGTGGAGGTACGGATTCCCGAGCAGCGGTTCCTGCAGGACGGCCGCCACTCCAGCCGGCGGAGAGCTGCGCTTGGTGGAGACTTTGTTCCAGACCCTGATGAGTTCCCTGTAAAAGACAGGCAGCTCCCGGAGGGCGGTCCTGGCACCCCCCAAGTTCACAAACAGGAGCTGCGTGTCATAATTGAGGTCGAGCTGCTGGCGGAAGAAATACCTCGCCAGAGCACACCACCTAGGAGGGGGCTCGACGTAAAGGTATCTCTGCAGGGTCTGAAGACGGAAAGTCGCGAGCTGGGCGCTGACGCACACCAACGACTGACCGCCCTCCTCAAGCGGGAGACTCAAGACCGCGGCAGAGACCCAGTGCTTCCTGTTGTTCCAGAAGAAGTCCACCAGCTTCTTCTGTATCTTGGCGACAAACGCAGGGGGAGGGGTCAAAGTGACCAGCCGGTACCACAGCATTGCGGCCACCAGCTGGTTTATAACTAGCGCTCGACCCCTGTAGGACAGCACTCGGAGCAGTCCTGTCCAGCGCCCTAGGCGAGCGGCGACCTTGGCCTCCAGCTCCTGCCAGTTCGCCGGCCAGGCTCCCTCGTCGGGGCTAAGGTAGACTCCCAGATAGAGGAGATGGGCCGTGCTCCAGGCAAAAGGCCTGAGCTCCTCCGGCAGGGAGTCCACCCGCCACTGACCCACCAGGAGTCCGGAACATTTCTCCCAGTTGATCCTGGCGGAGGACGCGGCCGAGTAAATCTCCTGGCACTCACGCATCCTCCGCAGGTCAGCGGGATCCTCTACCGCGAGGAGCACGTCATCGGCGTAAGCCGAGAGGACGACCTCCACGCCCGGCCCTTGCAGAGCCAGTCCCGTCAACCTCGTCCGCAAGAGGCGCAGGAAAGGCTCCACGCAAACGGCGTATAACTGGCCGGACATGGGGCATCCCTGGCGCACCCCTCTCCTAAAGCGAAGGGGCGCCGTCAAGGACCCGTTAACCTTAATCAGACACTCCGCGGCGGCGTACAAAAGTCGGATCCGGGCGACGAAATGCGTCCCGAACCCGAAAGCGCGCAGAGTTCCGAGCAGATAGTCGTGATCCACCCTGTCGAACGCCTTCTCTTGGTCGAGGGATAGGAAGGCGACCGACAGACCAGCCTCCTGGGAGCAATGGATGAGGTCCCGGACCAGATGGATGTTGTCGTGGATCGTCCGGCCCGGGACCGTGTATGACTGGTCGGGGTGGATCATGTGGTCCAGCACGGCACCAAGGCGAGCAGACATCGCCCTGGCGAAGATTTTGTAGTCCGTGCTGAGGAGGGAGACCGGGCGCCAGTTCTTAAGGAGGCGGAGATCGCCCTTCTTAGGCAGCAGGACGATGACTGCCCTGCGCCAAGAGAGGGGCATCTCCCCGGTCGCCAGACTTTCCCCCAGGACCCGCGCGTAGTCGCTCCCCAGGACGTCCCAGAACGCCCTGTGGAACTCCACGGTCAGCCCGTCCAGCCCCGGGGATTTTCCCCTCGAGAGCCGGGCGAGGGCACCGGTCAGCTCCGCCAGGCTTAGCGGAGCTTCCAGATTTTCGGCGCCCTCCGGGCCGACCTTCGGCAGGTCCTCCCACAAAACTCTACGCGCTTCCTCGCTGGACGGATCCGGAGAGAACAGAGCCCCGTAATATTCACGGACCCTGTTGTTGACGCCCTCCGGATCCGAGACGAGAGAGCCGTCGTCGGCCAGCAGCGTCAAGAGCTGCTTACGGACGCTCTGCCTTTTTTCCAGCGAGTAGAAGAAGGGGGAGCCGCGGTCCAGATCCCGCAGGAACCGGATCCGCGACCTCACGAACGCGCCTCGGGACCCGACGAGCTGCAGGTCCTTCAGCGCGGCCTTCTTCGCTTCGTACACCGTCCGCAGGGCCGGGTCCTGGACGACTTGACCGAGACGGGCTTCCAGGTCGAGCACCTCTTTTTCTAGGCGCCCGACTCTGGCCGCCCGCCTCTTGGTCGACCCCCTCGCGTACTCTTGACAGAAGACGCGGACGTGAGCCTTGCCCACGTCCCACCATAGCCTCAAGGAGGGGAAGCCCCCCTGCTTCCTTCTCCAGTCGGACCAGAATCGACGGAACGAGTCCTGGAACCGCACGTCCTCCAGCAGCCGGTTGTTAAAGTGCCAGTACGCGGACCCCGTCCTCGCGCGGAGCGAAGCGAGCTCCGCCCACACCAGGTGGTGGTCCGAACACGGCACCGGCCGCATGGAGGCCGCCGGGACGCAGGAAACGTACGCCCGAGACACGTAAAGGCGGTCGACTCTAGACCATCCAACTCCAGGCCTCACCCAAGTAAAGGCGCTGGAGTCGGGGTGGAGATTTCGCCAGACGTCCACCAAGTCGAAGGACCCGACCAGGTCCCTCAACTTCTCCATCGCCGTCATGCACTGCGGGGCACCGGAGCGGTCCCTCGCCTCGAGGGTGCAGTTAAAATCCCCCCCGAGGACAATGCAGTCGCCGACGTCGACGGAGCCAAGAAGAGCGGACACCTCTTCAAAGAAGCGCGTTTGCTGCGGGCCGGGATGAGGGGCGTACACGTTCACGAGATGGAGCGGCACGTCCCCCAGGCGAACCGTTACGTGCAGCAAGCGGCCTGGCACGGGCTCCTCGACCCCCAAGATCTCCGGCTGAAAATGCGGGCCCAGCAAGATGGCCACCCCACTAGAAATGGCGGTGAGGTGGCTCATGCGGACCTCTCCTTGCCATTCCAGGAGCCACGTGGCTTCGTCTCCCGGAACGGTGTGGGTTTCTTGCAGGAAGCACACCGCATATTTCCCCTCCCGCAGGAGCGAAAAATTGTCAAATCTACGGCGTGCCCCTCTGCCGCCGTTGATGTTGAGGCTGGCTATGGTTATCTTCATGGCAAAAGCATAGTGCAACCTCTACCTTAACCTATTGTGGGGGAGGGAGCGGAGTCTTTTGTTGAACTCCGCTCCCTCCGCAGCCCAGCGAGGAGTCCCTCGAGCTCGCGCAGCTCAAGGTGCTGCTCCTTTGTCAAGGGCCCGCCCGCGGCCAAGGTTTTAACGGCGGCGCGGACGGACCCCTTGATCAGCTCCGGCTCGGACCATTTTTCCAGGGCCAGTCGGGCTTGGTCGCGGCGACCCCGGCTCTGGGCCAAAAAGTCCCGGAGTTCCTTTGCAGGAATGAGGAGGGCCTCAGCAGCGGCCGCGAGCAGATCCACCGCCTCACTGGCGGTGGTCTCTAGGTCTTCACCCGCGTCCCCCACCGAGTCCCCGTCCTCCTCCGGGAGGTGGCCGCCAGCAGCCAGCCCATCGACCGCACAAGGTACGGCAAATGGACCGGCCGCTCCAACCGGCCCTGGCACTGCCCCGATCCCACCCCCAGGATCGTCGGCAGAGGAGTCCCCACTGGGCTCTTTTAAAAATGGTGCTGGGTCGGGAAATGACAGCGGAAGGGGTTCCCCCTCCGCCCCAGGAACCGGAGAACAAGGAGAGACCCGGCCATAGGAGATCCCCAGGCTCCCCAAGTGCTCCAGCTCCAAAGTAAGAGGCGAGGGTGGGTGTTCCTCCCCCTCCCCGCTGCCACCCCCCGGCCCAGCATCTACAGTTTCATTAAAATCAGTTTGTGTTTCCGCCGGGTCGAGCGACTCCCGGGGGAAGTTGGGTATTGGCTGGGCGGGCTCAGGTTCGGCCTTTTCGGCCTCGCCCGCCTCAGTCCCCGGGACGCCCGGCCCGGCGGCTACGCATTCCTCCGCGGTCCCCACGCCCCCCACGACAGGCAGATCTTCCATGCCATCCCCAGGAGGCAGCGGCTGGGCAGCCTCGACTGCCTCACCCTCCCCGGGGACAGACTCTTCGCGCCTGCAGCGCAATTTGGGAGCGCTGGTGGGGGACGCGGGACACGCGGCGGGCACCGACTCCTCCGCGGAGGGATGTTGTTCCCCCTCCGCCTCATCGGAGCCGCACCTCCTTTTGTTCCTGGGGGCGCGCGGAGGCAGGGAGACCCCCATGTCTGCCGAGGCCTCCCGCTCCGCCCCCCCCTTTTTCTTTTCTTGCCCGCGCCTGGACCCCTCTGTGGTGTTATTCAAGGGCCCGGGCACGGGCTCGGGGCACCCCGCGCTCGCCGGTGACTGGGTTGGGCTGAGCGCGGTGGTCAAACTTTCCGGCGCACCGAGGGGACCCGCCTCTAGATGTTTCTCCTTCTTCCGCGCCTTCTTTCCGCTCGGACGCTCTCCCTCCCCCCCGCCGGAGGCCCTGAAAACAAAGGCCTCCGACGATGCCCGCGCACCCATGGCTCCCGGCACGCGGACGCAGCTAGGGGGAGGGGTGGCGGCGGCGCCAGCCTTGGCCGCCTTCGGTGGTTTGGCGGCCTTGGAGGCGGGGCAGTTCTTGCGAACGTGCCCCACCTCCTTGCAGGCATGGCACCGCACGCCGTCCGACGTCCAGAAGACGCGGTAGGCAGTCCCCTCATGCACCACATTAAATGATCCCTCCGTCGTCTCCTCCCGCACCAGCCGGACAAAGAGCTGGCGGCGGAAGGAGAACACGTGGCGCAGGCTGTTCTCCCTGAGGCCGAGCGGTATGGGGTTAATCCCTGACCTTACCTCCCCCAATTGTTGTAGGTGAGGGAGGAGGAGCTCAGCGGAAACAAAGGGCGGGACGTTTGACACGATGACCCTCTGCGCGGTGGCCTCGAGAGGATCCACCGGCAGGAACGTCCCGCCCACCGTGAGCCCCTTTTCAAGGGCCAGGGACACCGCCCGCTCCGACCCCAGGAAGAACACGGCCTTCCCAGACATCTTGGAGGCTGCGACAATGGCCGAGGGGCCGACTACCCCAGCCATCGCCCGCACGCACTCCTCGATGCTCATTGTGGTGTGAGTGTAGCTCTTGACCCCGTGTTTCCTGGTTATAAGTGTAAAAGGTGGCAGGGCAGCGGGTGGCGCAGGAGGTGCCGTGGATGTGGACACCGCCTGCGCATACGTCCTTGCTGGCCCTGCCACCGGCGTGGATGGGGTCGCCATCACGGGGTCCCTTTAAGGGCTACACCCACCCCAAAGTCACAGGCCTTAATGGTCTTAATTAGGCCTCGTATATAAACTGAGCAGAGGAGCCCTTAACGAGGCACCTCTCCCCTAGTTGGTAATTTGGGAGGGGCCTTGCTCCCTCTGCTCAGTTGTCTTAAATGTTTTTTTTTTATTAATTTGGAAGAAAGAGGCCTCAGAGAGAGAGGGGAGAAACAGAGTAGCAGAGAAAGAGAGAGGGGGGTGGGAAGGGGGGGGGGGGACTGCGAGGGCAAGTCTCCCCTCGCAGCTGTGGGTGGGTGCACTCCCCAGATGGCAAAAACACACAAAAAACACAGTCTTTGGGATGGTCTTCAGGTGAGGGGAGAAGACGTCTTCACCTGGGATAGCTAGAGCCACCAGGCACACACTCTTAACGATGTTAATTGGGTGATTAAAGAATCTTCAGCCTGGTAGCTCCAGCTATCCCAGGCTAGGCAAATGTGGGGTTGTGGGGGGGGGTTCCAATTGTGGGGGGGGGCCTAGTTGTAAGCACGGCCCCCACGCACACTACCACACACACACACACACCCCCCGCGATGTTCCGGCCCTCAGTGGTCTTCTTTCCTCCCCCCACCGATACAACAAAGTCTTTTTGGGAAATGCACCCACACCCACCTGTAGAAAGTGCAGAGTCTCCCTCCTTCCACACTGGATGTTGTTGGTTTTTCCCCCTCTCTCCAACTCCTTGCAGAATGGTAAAAAGTTGAAATGTTTCTGTTCTCCTCCTCTCCCTCTGGATAAAAGTTGGTGTTGAAGCCCCTTCCTTCCTTCTGTTCCTGGGCTGGTCTCAGGGCTCTCCAGGCAGGAGCTCAAGTTGCTAGCAGCTCCACTCACTGCTCACAGCTCCAACTGAGCAGGACACGCCTCTACTGCTTCACGATTGGTCCCTTGTGCATGAAACTCTTTTTGGAGTTCACCTGCAAAAACATAAAACATGTATCCGTGCCACCCGACCTGGATGACACACACAAGACATTTACAAGGCCCCTTTTTTATTTATTTTTTTGTGTTTTTTTTTTGGGGCACTAAAATCAAATTTTTCCTTTTTCCAGTGCCCCCTATAAAAGGAGAGGGGGACACTAAAAGCACCGGCAATTAAAACAAATTAAACTTTAAAACGTAAAATCAAATTAAAATTTGGTTGCCGGGCGTGATGATGCACTCCAGTCCCTCCGGTGCCCACCTCTCGCGGAAGGCCGCGAGCGTACCGGTGGACACCGCGTGCTCCATCTCCAAGGACACCCTGGATCGGATGTAAGAGCGGAAGAGAGGCAGGCAGTCAGGTTGAACGACCCCCTCGACCGCCCGCTGCCTGGACCGGCTGATGGCACCCTTGGCCGTGCCCAGGAGCAGTCCTACGAGGAGGCCCTCGGACCTACCCGCTCCCCTCCGCACAGGGTGCCCAAAGATCAGGAGAGTGGGACTGAAGTGCAGCCAGAATTTCAGGAGCAGCCCCTTCAAATAGTGGAACAGGGGCTGCAACCTTGTGCATTCAATAAAAACATGGAACACGGACTCCTCCAGACCACAGAAATTGCAGGCGGCTTGGGAGTCCGTGAACCGGCTTAAAAATTTGTTGCACGGCACTGCTCCGTGCACCACCCTCCAGGCCAAGTCCCCGATGAATAGTGGGAGGACCCCTGCGTAGAGTGCCCTCCATCGGGGACCCCCGCCTCCTCCGGACGGCAAGATGGTACGCCATGGCGTGTCCGGACGGCCGGCGAGGATGGCAAAGTTGAGGGTGTGCAGGAGCAGCCCGTACAGGAAACCCCTCCGCGCGGAACTGAAAGGCACGGAGGGGATTTCCCCGAGGCGGCTCAAGTTGTGAGGCGCCGGTCCCCGAGGGAGGTTCCGGGGTTTGGCGCCGATGAGGAATTCCGTCCGGACGGGGGTCAGTTCGGACGGGATCTCCCCACGTGCTTGAGCCTCCTCGATACACCTAACGGAGTCAGGGCCCAGAGCTGTTTTTAGCGACTCGATGGCATCGGCCGCGCGGCGGACGTTGGCAGAATTTAGGCGCCGCGCCAGCGTGACTGGCGCCATCCAGCCCGCTCCTCCGCCATCGAGCAGGTCCCTGACCCTGGTCACCTCACCAGCCACAGCCCTCTCTTCCGACCGCCACATGAAGCCTCGGCCGTGGAGGTACGGATTCCCGAGCAGCGGTTCCTGCAGGACGGCCGCCACTCCAGCCGGCGGAGAGCTGCGCTTGGTGGAGACTTTGTTCCAGACCCTGATGAGTTCCCTGTAAAAGACAGGCAGCTCCCGGAGGGCGGTCCTGGCACCCCCCAAGTTCACAAACAGGAGCTGCGTGTCATAATTGAGGTCGAGCTGCTGGCGGAAGAAATACCTCGCCAGAGCACACCACCTAGGAGGGGGCTCGACGTAAAGGTATCTCTGCAGGGTCTGAAGACGGAAAGTCGCGAGCTGGGCGCTGACGCACACCAACGACTGACCGCCCTCCTCAAGCGGGAGACTCAAGACCGCGACAGAGACCCAGTGCTTCCTGTTGTTCCAGAAGAAGTCCACCAGCTTCTTCTGTATCTTGGCGACAAACGCAGGGGGAGGGGTCAAAGTGACCAGCCGGTACCACAGCATTGCGGCCACCAGCTGGTTTATGACTAGCGCTCGACCCCTGTAGGACAGCACTCGGAGCAGTCCTGTCCAGCGCCCTAGGCGAGCGGCGACCTTGGCCTCCAGCTCCTGCCAGTTCGCCGGCCAGGCTTCCTCGTCGGGGCTAAGGTAGACTCCCAGATAGAGGAGATGGGTCGTGCTCCAGGCAAAAGGCCTGAGCTCCTCCGGCAGGGAGTCCACCCGCCACTGACCCACCAGGAGTCCGGAACATTTCTCCCAGTTGATCCTGGCGGAGGACGCGGCCGAGTAAATCTCCTGGCACTCACGCATCCTCCGCAGGTCAGCGGGATCCTCTACCGCGAGGAGCACGTCATCGGCGTAAGCCGAGAGGACGACCTCCACGCCCGGCCCTTGCAGAGCCAGTCCCGTCAACCTCGTCCGCAAGAGGCGCAGGAAAGGCTCCACGCAAACGGCGTATAACTGGCCGGACATGGGGCATCCCTGGCGCACCCCTCTCCTAAAGCGAAGGGGCGCCGTCAAGGACCCGTTAACCTTAATCAGACACTCCGCGGCGGCGTACAAAAGTCGGATCCGGGCGACGAAATGCGTCCCGAACCCGAAAGCGCGCAGAGTTCCGAGCAGATAGTCGTGATCCACCCTGTCGAACGCCTTCTCTTGGTCGAGGGATAGGAAGGCGACCGACAGACCAGCCTCCTGGGAGCAATGGATGAGGTCCCGGACCAGATGGATGTTGTCGTGGATCGTCCGGCCCGGGACCGTGTATGACTGGTCGGGGTGAATCATGTGGTCCAGCACGGCACCAAGGCGAGCAGACATCGCCCTGGCGAAGATTTTGTAGTCCGTGCTGAGGAGGGAGACCGGGCGCCAGTTCTTAAGGAGGCGGAGATCGCCCTTCTTAGGCAGCAGGACGATGACTGCCCTGCGCCAAGAGAGGGGCATCTCCCCGGTCGCCAGACTTTCCCCCAGGACCCGCGCGTAGTCGCTCCCCAGGACGTCCCAGAACGCCCTGTGGAACTCCACGGTCAGCCCGTCCAGCCCCGGGGATTTTCCCCTCGAGAGCCGGGCGAGGGCACCGGTCAGCTCCGCCAGGCTTAGCGGAGCTTCCAGATTTTCGGCGCCCTCCGGGCTGACCTTCGGCAGGTCCTCCCACAAAACTCTACGCGCTTCCTCGCTGGACGGATCCGGAGAGAACAGAGCCCCGTAATATTCACGGACCCTGTTGTTGACGCCCTCCGGATCCGAGACGAGAGAGCCGTCGTCGGCCAGCAGCGTCAAGAGCTGCTTACGGACACTCTGCCTTTTTTCCAGCGAGTAGAAGAAGGGGGAGCCGCGGTCCAGATCCCGCAGGAACCGGATCCGCGACCTCACGAACGCGCCTCGGGACCCGACGAGCTGCAGGTCCTTCAGCGCGGCCTTCTTCGCTTCGTACACCGTCCGCAGGGCCGGGTCCTGGACGACTTGACCGAGACGGGCTTCCAGGTCGAGCACCTCTTTTTCTAGGCGCCCGACTCTGGCCGCCCGCCTCTTGGTCGACCCCTTCGCGTACTCTTGACAGAAGACGCGGACGTGAGCCTTGCCCACGTCCCACCATAGCCTCAAGGAGGGGAAGCCCCCCTGCTTCCTTCTCCAGTCGGACCAGAATCGACGGAACGAGTCCTGGAACCGCACGTCCTCCAGCAGCCGGTTGTTAAAGTGCCAGTACGCGGACCCCGTCCTCGCGCGGAGCGAAGCGAGCTCCGCCCACACCAGGTGGTGGTCCGAACACGGCACCGGCCGCATGGAGGCCGCCGGGACGCAGGAAACGTACGTCCGAGACACGTAAAGGCGGTCGACTCTAGACCATCCAACTCCAGGCCTCACCCAAGTAAAGGCGCTGGAGTCGGGGTGGAGATTTCGCCAGACGTCCACCAAGTCGAAGGACCCGACCAGGTCCCTCAACTTCTCCATCGCCGTCATGCACTGCGGGGCACCGGAGCGGTCCCTCGCCTCGAGGGTGCAGTTAAAATCCCCCCCGAGGACAATGCAGTCGCCGACGTCGACGGAGCCAAGAAGAGCGGACACCTCTTCAAAGAAGCGCGTTTGCTGCGGGCCGGGATGAGGGGCGTACACGTTCACGAGATGGAGCGGCACGTCCCCCAGGCGAACCGTTACGTGCAGCAAGCGGCCTGGCACGGGCTCCTCGACCCCCAAGATCTCCGGCTGAAAATGCGGGCCCAGCAAGATGGCCACCCCACTAGAAATGGCGGTGAGGTGGCTCATGCGGACCTCTCCTTGCCATTCCAGGAGCCACGTGGCTTCGTCTCCCGGAACGGTGTGGGTTTCTTGCAGGAAGCACACCGCATATTTCCCCTCCCGCAGGAGCGAAAAATTGTCAAATCTACGGCGTGCCCCTCTGCCGCCGTTGATGTTGAGGCTGGCTATGGTTATCTTCATGACAAAAGCATAGTGCAACCTCTACCTTAACCTATTGTGGGGGAGGGAGCGGAGTCTTTTGTTGAACTCCGCTCCCTCCGCAGCCCAGCGAGGAGTCCCTCGAGCTCGCGCAGCTCAAGGTGCTGCTCCTTTGTCAAGGGCCCGCCCGCGGCCAAGGTTTTAACGGCGGCGCGGACGGACCCCTTGATCAGCTCCGGCTCGGACCATTTTTCCAGGGCCAGTCGGGCTTGGTCGCGGCGACCCCGGCTCTGGGCCAAAAAGTCCCGGAGTTCCTTTGCAGGAACGAGGAGGGCCTCAGCGGCGGCCGCGAGCAGATCCACCGCCTCCCTGGCGGTGGTCTCTAGGTCTTCACCCGCGTCCCCCACCGAGTCCCCGTCCTCCTCCGGGAGGTGGCCGCCAGCAGCCGGCCCATCGACCGCACAAGGTACGGCAAATGAACCGGCCGCTCCAACCGGCCCTGGCACTGCCCCGATCCCACCCCCAGGATCGTCGGCAGAGGAGTCCCCACTGGGCTCTTTTAAAAATGGTGCTGGGTCGGGAAATGACAGCGGAAGGGGTTCCCCCTCCGCCCCAGGAACCGGAGAACAAGGAGAGACCCGGCCATAGGAAATCCCCAGGCCCTCCAAGTGCTCCAGCTCCAAAGTAAGGGGCGAGGGTGGGTGTTCCTCCCCCTCCCCGCTGCCACCCCCCGGCCCAGCATCTACAGTTTCATTAAAATCAGTTTGTGTTTCCGCCGGGTCGAGCGACTCCCGGGGGAAGTTGGGTATTGGCTGGGCGGGCTCAGGTTCGGCCTTTTCGGCCCCGCCCGCCTCGGTCCCCGGGACGCCCGGCCCGGCGGCTACGCATTCCTCCGCGGTCCCCACGCCCCCCACGACAGGCAGATCTTCCATGCCATCCCCAGGAGGCAGCGGCTGGGCAGCCTCGACTGCCTCACCCTCCCCGGGGACAGACTCTTCGCGCCTGCAGCGCAATTTGGGAGCGCTGGTGGGGGACGCGGGACACGCGGCGGGCACCGACTCCTCCGCGGAGGGATGTTGTTCCCCCTCCGCCTCATCGGAGCCGCGCCTCCTTTTGTTCCTGGGGGCGCGCGGAGGCAGGCAGACCCCCATGTCTGCCGAGGCCTCCCGCTCCGCCCCCCCCTTTTTCTTTTCTTGCCCGCGCCTGGACCCCTCTGTGGTGTTATTCAAGGGCCCGGGCACGGGCTCGGGGCACCCCGCGCTCGCCGGTGACTGGGTTGGGCTGAGCGCGGTGGTCAAACTTTCCGGCGCACCGAGGGGACCCGCCTCTAGATGTTTCTCCTTCTTCCGCGCCTTCTTTCCGCTCGGACGCTCTCCCTCCCCCCCGCCGGAGGCCCTGAAAACAAAGGCCTCCGACGATGCCCGCGCACCCATGGCTCCCGGCACGCGGACGCAGCTAGGGGGAGGGGTGGCGGCGGCGCCAGCCTTGGCCGCCTTCGGTGGTTTGGCGGCCTTGGAGGCGGGGCAGTTCTTGCGAACGTGCCCCACCTCCTTGCAGGCATGGCACCGCACGCCGTCCGACGTCCAGAAGACGCGGTAGGCAGTCCCCTCATGCACCACATTAAATGATCCCTCCGTCGTCTCCTCCCGCACCAGCCGGACAAAGAGCTGGCGGCGGAAGGAGAACACGTGGCGCAGGCTGTTCTCCCTGAGGCCGAGCGGTATGGGGTTGATCCCTGACCTTACCTCCCCCAATTGTTGTAGGTGAGGGAGGAGGAGCTCAGCAGAAACAAAGGGCGGGACGTTTGACACGATGACCCTCTGCGCGGTGGCCTCGAGAGGATCCACCGGCAGGAACGTCCCGCCCACCGTGAGCCCCTTTTCAAGGGCCAGGGACACCGCCCGCTCCGACCCCAGGAAGAACACGGCCTTCCCAGACATCTTGGAGGCTGCGACAATGGCCGAGGGGCCGACTACCCCAGCCATCGCCCGCACGCACTCCTCGATGCTCATTGTGGTGTGAGTGTAGCTCTTGACCCCGTGTTTCCTGGTTATAAGTGTAAAAGGTGGCAGGGCAGCGGGTGGCGCAGGAGGTGCCGTGGATGTGGACACCGCCTGCGCATACGTCCTTGCTGGCCCTGCCACCGGCGTGGATGGGGTCGCCATCACGGGGTCCCTTTAAGGGCTACACCCACCCCAAAGTCACAGGCCTTAATGGTCTTAATTAGGCCTCGTATATAAACTGAGCAGAGGAGCCCTTAACGAGGCACCTCTCCCCTAGTTGGTAATTTGGGAGGGGCCTTGCTCCCTCTGCTCAGTTGTCTTAAATGTTTTTTTTTTATTAATTTGGAAGAAAGAGGCCTCAGAGAGAGAGGGGAGAAACAGAGTAGCAGAGAAAGAGAGAGGGGGGTGGGAAGGGGGGGGGGGGACTGCGAGGGCAGGTCTCCCCTCGCAGCTGTGGGTGGGTGCACTCCCCAGATGGCAAAAACACACAAAAAACACAGTCTTTGGGATGGTCTTCAGGTGAGGGGAGAAGACGTCTTCACCTGGGATAGCTAGAGCCACCAGGCACACACTCTTAACGATGTTAATTGGGTGATTAAAGAATCTTCAGCCTGGTAGCTCCAGCTATCCCAGGCTAGGCAAATGTGGGGTTGTGGGGGGGGGTTCCAATTGTGGGGGGGGGCCTAGTTGTAAGCACGGCCCCCACGCACACTACCACACACACACACACACCCCCCGCGATGTTCCGGCCCTCAGTGGTCTTCTTTCCTCCCCCCACCGATACAACAAAGTCTTTTTGGGAAATGCACCCACACCCACCTGTAGAAAGTGCAGAGTCTCCCTCCTTCCACACTGGATGTTGTTGGTTTTTCCCCCTCTCTCCAACTCCTTGCAGAATGGTAAAAAGTTGAAATGTTTCTGTTCTCCTCCTCTCCCTCTGGATAAAAGTTGGTGTTGAAGCCCCTTCCTTCCTTCTGTTCCTGGGCTGGTCTCAGGGCTCTCCAGGCAGGAGCTCAAGTTGCTAGCAGCTCCACTCACTGCTCACAGCTCCAACTGAGCAGGACACGCCTCTACTGCTTCACGATTGGTCCCTTGTGCATGAATGACAGAAGGATAGTTTGCAGGTGAAGCAGGTAACCAGGAAGGCGAATGGAATGTTGGCCTTCATTGCGAGAGGGATGGAGTACAAAAGCAGGGAGGTCCTGCTGCAACTGTACAGGGTATTGGTGAGGCCACACCTGGAGTACTGCGTGCAGTTTTGGTCACCTTACTTAAGGAAGGAAATACTAGCTTTGGAGGGCATACAGAGATGATTCACTAGGCTGATTCCGGAGATGAGGGGGTTACCTCATGATGATAGATTGAGTAGACTGGGTCTTTACTCGTTGGAGTTTAGAAGGATGAGGGGTGATCTTATAGAAACATTTAAAATAATGAAAGGGATCGACAAGATAGAGGCAGAGAGGTTGTTTCCACTGGTCGGGGAGACTAGAACTAGGGGGCACAGCCTCAAAATATGGGGGAGCCAATTTAAAACCGAGTTGAGAAGGAATTTCTTCTCCCAGAGGGTTGTGAATCTGTGGAATTCTCTGCCCAGGGAAGCAGTTGAGGCTAGCTCATTTAATGTATTCAAATCACAGACAGATAGATTTTTAAATAATCAGGGAATTAAGGGTTACGGGGAGCGGGCGGGTAAGTGGAGCTGAGTCCACGGCCAGATCAGCCATGATCTTTTTGAGTGGCGGAGCAGGCTCGAGGGGCTAGATGGCCTACTCCTGTTCCTAATTCTTTTGTTCTTATGTTCTTATGCCTCCAGGAAGATATCAATGTACTGGTCAGGTGGCCAGAACAGTGACAGATGGAATCCAATCTGGTTGTCGAAATCTCAACTCATACACCTTCAGCCTGGCAGATGTTCCTTTAATTTTACTTGCTAGCAAGGGAAAAGTCTCACTCAGTCAACGGCTAAGTGAATACTTTCGAAATGGTACAATTTCACAGGATATTTATACAGTAAAAACCCAAGTTGTGGCCTCATCCTGTGTATTGGCTGCATCTTGCAGTCAGTGAATACAGATAAAGAGTAATTACTGCATCCTTGTCCTGACATGGTTTCAAATATTTCCTTTTGTCAGGGTTATTAGTTGGCCATTCAGCCATTACTTGATGAGAGTGTGGTAATGAGCTATTACCGGCATTGCATTGTGTCAGGATTGTCCAGTTTCCTGGTCAGTTATCGTTTTGCATCAAATAGATGAGGTCTGTACAAGAGATAATGGCTGGTGGTTTGAGTATTTTGAAAAGGGTGGGGCAGAATGGAACTGGTGTTGTATGGACAATAGGAGAGCACCATGGGTGGTACTTGTCTCAGCAGGTCTTGTCTCCGAGCTGTCTGGTGGCCATTGATTAGTTATCAGCCGTTTCAAGCCAGGTTTAGCTGTTTATGCAAACTGACTGTCTGTTGCAGAAATTTCTGGAAGGACCAGGACTCCATTTTATTTTATATCAAAAAGGGCACAAAAATACAGTGTGATACAGCTTAGATAAAAATACATTTCCACATTCCCCCATTTTGTTCTTCACAAGGACAACTTAATCCATTCTGATCTTGCATAGTCTCTCTATTTCTATTTCCACGCAGGAACTTTCAGCTGTTGTTGCTCCCAAAACTCTAGTCGTGGCCTCGGTAGGTAACACGGTTTTTCCCAACCTGGCACAGCAACACTTAACCAAGACAAATAAAAGATATAGGGCAAAGACTATCAGCAGGAATATGATCAAACCCTGTACCACATTTCTCCCTAGGGGTCCCAACCATCCCGATGCCCAATCCCACAAGGTGGTACCGTCCTGGCCAACTGTCTGTTTATACTCCATTACCTTGTTCCTAATGTATTCAGCTAGACTGCCGATTTCTTCTGACTTATCCGGGATAAAAGTACAACATTCTCCACCTATTAATGCGCATGTCCCTCCTTCTTTGGCTGGAAGATAATCTAAGGCCGTACGATTTTGGAGAGCCACTGTTCGAATGGCTACCATTTCATCATTCACCCCTTCGAAGGCTTGGGAAGTTGCATTGGCTACTGATTCGACTAAATTAGCCCATTGCCGTAACTGCCATTCGGTTGATGCTATTCCATAGGGTGGCACCATTACCTTGAATATTCCATTTAGCCATGTCAAATCCCGTTTAAATCTATGACTTCCTTAGTCATCCCTTAGAGTCTTTGTTGATCTGATAAAGGGTACCACATATCCTAAGTAACAGGACTCTGTCCAGTTGGCTGGTAACCATGGGTAGGCTTTATGGCCACAAATAAATTAGGTGCAATTATAGGACGTCAGCTTCTGGTCCTTTCGTGCCATCCATACTCGAGTGGTCTCACCTGAGGCTTTGTTATGGACCATTGTCCAGCTAACGGTTGCTATCTTTCTTCCATCAGTGGGATTTGTTGTGGCTTGCCATTTAGTCATTTGGGAACACTTGCTGCGTCCCATTTCTGGTCCTTTAGTCTCATTGCTCACTAGACTTATTATACCTTCAGGATTTCCTATTCCGGGAGTAGTACTTAGGAAGGGTGGCTGATGGTTATTATTATAATTTGGCTGGTACCATCTCTGGAAGGTTGTAAGTTTATACCCTGGTGACGTCCATTCTGTTAGATCCTTCGTTTCTGACACCTTGGTTAGGTTTGTTCTATTTTGCACAATTAACCACTCTACCATTTCTGATTCGTTAAAGGGGACGGTTCTTAGTGGAATACCCCCTTCTGAGTGGACAGGTACATGGGAAAATATCCAACAACTAGACAAGTTTCTGTCCTGAGCATACTTATGACTCAGCGCCATAAATATGTTTACCTGCAGTTCCCTTCGTTTGCGTGTCTGTACCCCTGGTATAATCAATAATGCAAAGCAAAACCCTGTCAAGCCCAGCACCATCAGTCCCCATAGTCCGTACAGTTCCTTATTCAGTCTTCCTTTTCCTGTTCCTCTGGTTCCTTCTTCCCTTCCCCCTGGTCGGGTGCCCTTTTGCAATGGGACGCATGGATCCATGTTGGTCTTTCCTTTACCTTGATTGCAGTATTAGTCACCAGCAAGACCTGGTATGGTCCTTCAAATCTTGGTTGTAGACTGCTTTTTCTTTTAAAGATTTTGATGTAAATGAATTCCCCGGGCTCCAGGTTATGACACTTCCCTTCCGCTGGCTTGAGTTGAGCTTCTTTTACCTGCAAATGAAAGCTGGAAATACATTTGGTTAGTGCAATACAATAATTTAACATATTTTCCTCCATTTTGTGGATGTCCATTTGTTTTGCAGTAAATGGTGCTGTAAAAGGTAGTTGTTGGGGACATCCCATAATTATCTCATGCGGTGACAGGCCTGTTGTTCTGTTGGTTGCAGATCGCATTACCATCAAGGCTAAGGGCAGCAGTTCTATCCATTTCAGTCCAGTGTCATTACATAATTTTGCCAGCTTATTTTTAAGCATTCCATTATATCTTTCAACAAGTCCAGCAGACTGTGGATGATAACTGCAATGAAAATGTTGGTTAATCTGTAAAGCTTTACACATTTCTCTTATAACAGTTCCTGTGAAATGTGACCCGTTATCACTTGAAAGCTTAGCAGGGATTCCGAAGTGCTGTATGATTTCTTTTAACAAACATTTAGCAACAGTAGTGGCATCGGCCTTTTTACATGGAAAGGCTTCAATCCATCTAGAGAACACATCTACAATAACTAATACATACTTGAATCCCATACACATAGGTAATTCAATAAAATCCATTTATAAATGTACAAAAGGCCCCACTGGATTTGGGTGGGAGGCAGATTCTACTTTTTCCGTCTTACCCGGATTCATTGTCTGACAGGTAACAAAATTTCACAGATTTGTTTTGCAATTGCCGAAATACCTGGTGCATACCAAGTTGCCAAAATATAATCTGCCACCCCCTCTTTTCCCGCATGTGTGAATGTATGAACACATCGGGCAATCCATGGAAGTAAGGACTTGGGCGCCACCACGCGGCCGTCATGGTAAACCCATATTCCTTCTGCATTTTTATAACATTGATCCTTCGTCCAGGTCACCACCTCCTCCGTACTGGCCTGTGTCTGAAAGGCCAGCACGTCATTAATAGTGGGTGGCGGGTCTGAGCAATTATTTTTCCTTAGTGGGAACAATGACACCTGCATCCCCCCTTTTGACAGAGTTGCTGATTTAGCTGCATTATCAGCTCTGGCGTTCCCAAGTGCCACCTCATTCGACTGGTCTGTATGTGCTTGGCATTTGATAATGGCAAGTTTCAAGGGGCATTGAATGGCTCGCAGGAGATTTTCCACTTGTTCTGTATTTTTGATAGTGTTTCCTGAAGTCAGGTCCCTGCGAATTTTCCAAATTTGTCCATAGTCATGGATACCCCAAAAGCATATCTGGAGTCAGTGTAGATATTAACTGTTTGTCCTTCAGCCAGAATACAGGCTCGAGTTAACGCAAACAATTCGGCTTGTTGGGCTGAAAAGGAGTCTGGAAGAGAGGCTGTTTCGACAACATTAAACTGGGTCACAATTGCATAAGCCGCTCTAGGTTGGCCCCTATCATTTCGTAAGGCTGATCCATCAACATAGTACACTAGATCAGGGTTACACATTGGTACTTCTGTTAAATTGATACGTGGTTTAGTCACTAATTCGGTTACCATTTCACATGAATGAGGTTCGCCGTCTTCTTCCGTGGGGAATAGAGTGGCTGGGTTTAAGGTAGTACATCTTTTAATGATAAGGTTCGGATTTGATAACAGTTCAACTTCATATTTAGTGGTTCTTGCAGAAGTTAGGTGTTGGGTGGCACATTTAGCAAGTAAAATCTCGACAGAGTGTGGGATATATAAAACGGTTTGCTGATTTAGAATTATTGTCTGAGCCTGTTGTACAGGGTAATAAGCTACTGCCAATGAAGGAAGACATCCTGGTAGTCGCGTGCCACTGGGTCTAGTTGGGCACTGAAATACGCTACCGGTGGCTGCCTGTCCCCATGTAACTGAGTCCAAACAGATTGTGCAAAACCC